>NC_047505.1:26925587-27090587 GCF_902827115.2 Pseudochaenichthys georgianus | reverse complement strand
ATAAAAGTGTGCGATCAGTCGCTGCACCTCCATAAGGCCACATTGGCAACAACACATCTGTGTTGAAATCGGCAGAAGAAAACCTAGTAAATGCTTTATCACTTCTTCCTAATTTCAGTTGAAAGTTGCACATGCACAGTACCGGTCGGGCAATGATAACCGTTAATACAAACATTGAAAAAGACAATTTGTATCAATGCAAGTAAAAATTAATGTTGCCAAGTAAATATCTAACCAATATGCTTAACCAGGCAAATACAAATACAAAGATTTTAACCCTAACCAGAGGCACTCTTGCACAAGAAAAGCCTTAGACATGTGACATTCACAGCCAAGCATTTTGCATTCCCTTGTATATTCATCACACCCCTGGTGGGTGAATGACTTTAGTCTTTAAGATAAGGTTTAAGTGTATTATATGCCAACGGCTTGAGGTATGCATGTAGTGATACGTATGTTATGTTATAGTGTCTTTGGTCATGTGAGTTGTCACAATAGAGTGGGGATTTGCAGCACGGCACCTCCAGAGCTGACAAACGCACCCACCCACCCACCCACACACCCACACCCACACACACACACACACACACACACACACACACACACACACACACACACACACACACACACACACACACACACACACACACACACACACACACACACACACACACACACACACACACACACACACACACACACACACACACCCTCTGTGTAACACTGCCTCTCTCTCTCTCTCTCTCTCTTTCCCTGAGATCCCCAGGCACAAGGCATTATGGGAATCACTCTGGCATGGCTCTCGCTCTTCACAGCTTTAATCTTTAAGTTGTTTCCATAGAAACGACTTTGTTCACTCAGTTGATAACTGCTTGATGGTTTTTAAAGCTATAGAAAAGTGTCCTCGCCCAACATAAACCTCCTCCTCCATAGCCCAACAACAGAGCAACGTATGTGTCACTGTAGCCTCATTGATCCATTTATTATAGGAACTGAAGCGTCAGTATTGATGATGCCAGGCACGCATTAACAACATCATTGGAGGGAGAATTATTTAGTGATTTCTACAAATTATATAATTGTGTAACCACAGTAATAAAATGGTGGTTTTGCAGTTAAGGTGGTATATTTTAGGGAAAGAAAACTTGTAAAATGAAAGTCACAGCTCAAGTGCTATAGGAGACAAGCCGGGGACATTTGGTAGGTGATGTGTTTAATGAACATGCTGCATAGCTTCAGTTGTTTCAGTAGCAGAAGACCGCCTCCTGTCGTCAGATACAGTGTCGGTGTTTCCTAAATTGCCTCAGAAGCCTTTTATATCCCTTCCCATTCCTACCACACACACACACACACACACACACACACACACACACACACACACACACACACACACACACACACACACACACACACACACACACACACTAGGACCAGCGGTAGGAGTCTTCCTCAACACACGCACAGCAGGAGATCGCCATCTCCCAGCATATGTGCCGGTTTCCATGGAGACACGCAGTTAAAAATAACATGGGCGATGGCTTGTCTCGTGCGATTCCACCAACATGGCTGAAGTATTAACTAAACACACGCACACACACACACACACACACACACACACACACACACACACACACACACACACACACACACACACACACACACACACACACACACACACAAGCCCAGAATAATGCTGGCTGAAGTCTGTTTGACAGGCACACGCACACGCACACACAGAACAATATGAAATCACACACACTTTTCTGTCGTCATGTTGGCATGATGGTGACGTGTCTTCCCGCCCTCTCACTGCTGGTCTATGCAGAGATGATATCAGATGTTAAGTTGTGAGTTGAAAACAAGACGCCTCTTGTGAACTAAACCTGAATATACCACCTTACGTTGAGACATGGTGTAGTTAGTGGAGAACTACTCTTTGTTGTTTATGGGCTTTTAAGATATAACTATCAAAACCAAATACCGAAGATGTGTTATGCCGGGTTCAGAACATTTCGGTCAGTTAAAATGGTCACCATCTTGTTGTGACTTGACTTGGAGGCATGAACATCTCTATGTAGACCCCTGACCAATCAGAGCTTGGCATCATTCATTTTCTGCAAGACATTCCAACACGCCCGTCATGACACATCCGCATAGGCTTCTATTACACTACACAGGATCAAACATAACATAATAAATGTATTATGGCGATTTAAAAAGAAAACTGTGATTTAGGGTAGTGTTCTTTCATCAAACTCAAAAAAGAAGCAGAACCTAAAGACAGCAGTCCAACATTGGGAGCTGCATGTAAACCCAGAGTTGACTTATTTAACAAAACAAGTTACTGTAAACGTGTGACCTGAAGAAGTTTAGTGGTCAGGGTTATTCACAACAAATCCATGTGAACTAACTTATGCAAGCAAACAAATTTACAGCGTTTCACTTATCGGGCATATTAGTCGATCCGAACCCAAAGACCCCTCTGGTACAGGTCTCTGTTTGTCGCTTTGCGTGTGTTTTTGTATTTAAACCTAAAATCATTCTAATTTGTTAGCATGTTTCCAAATCAACATGCTAACAAAATAATTATTTTCGACCAAATAGAATGGCACGTTACATACAGTCTATGTTGTACATATACCCCCCAGATTACTGCCTCTTTAGGAACAATGCTGCAATATTGATGAGGATTGGGGAAATACAGAAGAGGGCCTTTTTATCATGATTATTTTTAAATAATTTTTTAATAATAATTAATTTCAGTTTTTTTTCAGTGTAGTTGGCTTTAAAAATGTGCTGGTACACAACATGAAAATTATATTGATTCTCTCAACTTTCAAAAATATAGCAAATAAGCTACTAGATTTGGATTTACTCTCTGTTTTAAGAGATTCTGAAAGTTTCAGGAAAAAAATGCACTCACTTTTTGTCCTGATCCATTTATATAAAAACCTGTCTGAAAATGAGCTGATCAGATTTTTGCCAACGATTTGTTGGCTTGTGTAACCATTAGCCAATACTCAAACAAGGTAGCTCCTTTAACATATAGAAACTGTGAAAACACATGGCAGCACTCATGTCAACCGTGCAATTCCATGATGTTATTCTCACTCCACACATTGCCATTCATACAGCTTTGTTTCTGAATCAGATTATTATGTACCACTAGAGGGCAGCACAGGAACACAGTCAGTGGAGTCTGTTCAAATTCATTAAACAGCGAGCCAGGAAATAATCCTTTGAACATTTAACCTGCTTATGTTGATATTTTCTCTGGCTCTTTGGGCTCTCTGTGACATGGCGGGTGCTATAAATAAGACTTTTGGATTTATTGTCAGACACTGTAACTCACCTCTGCTACAGGTACAAAAAGGCGTCAAACCCTTATAGAAGTGTGCACACACGCTTGTTATAGCATGAATGTGGTGCAGGTCAGAGAGGCAGAACATGGATTGAGGAGGGTGGCAGAACAATAGTGCAGGTGTGCAGCTGGGGAAAGAGGGATGGGAGAAGGGAATGGGGGTAGTATGATTTATTAATTTAGTGTGAAAGGAGGACACAGACATACATAGAGAGAGAAACCGAGGGTGAGGGACCGCAGGAATAGCTGTTGTATAAAGAGCTAACACATCATGGAGATTCTTACAGAAAAACAAGTCTGTAAAGTGTTTTTTAAGTGACATAAAAGATGATACTGATTAAGTGATTTGGCCTAAACTCCCAAGACAGGACTAACCACTATCCAAGAGGTTAGGTCCAGCTCATATGTGGTTGAAAGGTCTGTGATCCGGCCCTGATGCCTCATAGATCACTCAATACTCTGACTGACAAACAACCCAAGGGACAACAAGCTATTAAAGGCCTCCCAGCAGTCCTGTTGAGAGAAACTGCTGCAAATAACTGAGGCCAGCCACGAGGATTGTCCGTGCATTTAATATTCATGACGGCGTTCTGCTCTTTTTGTGCTGATGTTGACCACTGCGGTGAATCGCGTACAGACACGTGGTGTACTGCATGCATGTGTGTGTGCTGATATATTTGGTGTGTCTGTGTCGTCCCCGGCGGGAGGCTGAAAGCTCCTCGAGCAGACTGCCAGCTCCGCCAGCTCTACTCCAAAATCAGTGAACTGCCAGAGCTCCAGATTACAGCAGATTACCGGGCAGGGTGCTCGTACACTCTCTCTGTTTGTGTGTGCGTGCGTGCGTGTGTGTGCGTGTGTCATTTTATATTGTAACCACATGAGAACATTGACTACTCATTAACAGTGTACACAAAGACCACGTTTCCTTGATGAGACACTGAATGATAATGAGAATATTTAGAATGCAACTTTTCAAAGTATCCCCTGAAATGTCAATGTCAGTGTTCATTACATTTTTTACCTTGACATAATTGTATGTGTGGCAACACATCAAGTCAGCTGTTCTCTCTCACACACACATACTTTCTAAAATCACTACTCTTTGGTGGCAGCAATGGAAGGAGTGAACACGTGATACATATTCCCAGCATGGATTAATACATTAATACTTTGTGGCTGCAGGCCCCCCTCCTTCCACATATAACTGCATCACAAAAAGATTACGGTCAGGGACAGGGGACAGGCCATGCCCAGGCAGGATCCTACCATCTGACACCAGGGGACGGGGGTGACTCATAAGAGACAGGACAGAAAAGTGTTTTGAGTTTGTGATGAAGTGGCGCATCATTTGTAGTGAGTGCAATGGATCTTTCAGCGAGGTCATTGTGTCCACATGACTCACAGACGAAGGAGAAATATGTGTTTTCAGTGACGTGTTGGGTAAGCTGAAGGGAGGAGAGAGCAGGGACAGCAGGTGGGTGGGCGAGGAGGTGGTGGGGGAGGGTCTGTGTCTGCCGATGTTGCTTGTCTGGATGTCGGGTTTGCACAGGAATGTTTCAGAAAAAGTCTGCAGGTGTGAATATTGAGAGACAGATGACAAGCAGTCTGCAGGAGAGAGGAAGGAGCGACAGAGAAAGACAAATAAGGGGAGAAGAAGAGGAGAGAGTAGACAGCTGCTGACCATGGCTCTGGCTTGTCTGGGTCTAGGCTGCGTCCCTGTGCGATCCAAAGGTACTGTGTGCAGCATCAGTTTGTTCCTTAGAACCTGTGTAGTTCCTGTCATCACCGTTATTCAGTAAAAATGACTTTTAAGGAATGTGCCTGTAGTGTCCTGATGTTACGCTGTGGCATCATTGTCACAAACAGGAGAATCGCTCTGTCTGTTATATGGTGCTAAACTTAATCACAACCATCAATGCATTTTCAATAAGATATTTGAAGTCATTATTATTTATAAAGGTATTTTATGTTCTAACTACAACATTGTTCTGGGCATGAGGTGGTAAAAGTAAGATTTAATGAAGTGTTCCAATCCCTAGGTGTTGTAGATATCAACTATATCATTCTGAATATTAGAATATTTTATCAAGTCATCTGGAACACATTCATTTAGAAGGAATGAAAATGTAATGTTTCATTTATTGCTTGAATATTACATTTTACAGTGTAAACATTTAGAGTGACAATCATTAGTAAACCAGTTGCATAATGTATATAGACAGTAACTTAATCTGCAACCATTTCTAATCAGTTATTACATCATTTTAGTTGTCTTTTTTGTACCAAGAAATGGCAATAATTTACTGGCTACAGTCCTACAGAGAATACTTCCTGGTTATCTTCTAATATCTCAATAGTCCTCTAATAGTAAACTGAATCTGAAATGTAAACTGTAGGAAGCTGTGAGGGGCCTTCATCACTATTGTTTGCCATTTTATTGATCAAGGATGGGAGAAAATAATCTGTAGCTTGTAGTTTCAATGAAGAGTTAACAAGGTGATACAGAACAGACAATGTGGTGGAGTTGGGAAACTGCATGTTAAAAGCAAGATTTTAAGCTTTGATGTTATGTATTGTTTATGTATTGATCCTATCTATTTATCTATTTTCAACAGTTGCATTTGACGTTATGCTCTGCCAGCAGAGAGTAAAACACTATTATTCCTGGAAATTGAAAGCAATGTTCCTGCAAAAGTTGCAACAGCTTGAACATGGCTGACTCTTATAGCTGATATCAATATAAAACATGAAAATACTGTTGTTGATGAGGTGCTGCGTTGTGTGACTGCTGAGGCGTTGAGTTTTCCTCTGCAGAACTGGCCAGCTAGTGTTCCTTATATAACAGCTGTCTACTATGACAAGATTCTGCAGCTACTGCCACAGGGAGTGTGCTGCCTGACCCAGATACACCCTAATACATTCTCCACTAATGACTTACATTCACTCACATCTGGACCAGAGAGGGATACAATCATCATATAGCTGCACCAGAAAGAGAAAGAGCAATTTTAAAGCAGGAACATGTGGATAATTAGCGTTATCTTTTTCAAATTTCATGGATGACTATGTCTGGTTGGGATGTCTTTTATAGTTTGTTGGCTACAGCTGGAGCTTTTTACCACCTTTATGTGGTCTGCAGTAAACATCATACCATTATTGTATTTATTTGTTTATAGTTCTTGTTCTCAACCACCTTCTTTGTCTTCTTTCCTAAAAGTGGGTGGATCTAGGCAACCGTAAAAGCTCATATCAGCCAAGGCTTCCAGATAAAACGTATTCACTACTCATGTAATAAAAATTAGACCCATTAGCCAGATGAGTCTGAAATGGTGCCATACAAAAATAAACTTTTACATTAAAGCCAATAACTCACCCACTGTAAATCACACACTTAAAAAAATCTTAAAGTGTTAAAACTGATGAGATGGCTTTCCTGGCACGCGCCTCATAAGGGCTTTCTTATTTTTCAGCAGACTAAATCTTTGTTCGTTTATGTGAATCCCCATTGTTGCAAATAAGAGGCTTGGTTTTTAAATGCTGTAATATTTTTCCAGTACATTCCCTTTGCCTGTTTATATTCAGGTTGTTCAACATAAACACCCGTGCACTTTCATCAACCAAGTTTCAGCAGCACAGAAAGGATCATGTTTAGTGTATATCAATGAATCCATCCTTCTATTGATTATTACATCTGCCGATCTATCCAAGTGAACTGTGAGCAGAGAAGCCTAAATATCTTTTACATAACTCTTTAAGGTCATCCCTATGCACTGCCACTCCCATTGGATGTGCTAAAACACCTCAAACTGAAACCGAGGGACATCCTTAACAGGTGCCCAAACCACATGCAAACCCCCTTTCTGCACAAGGCAGTCCTTGGACATAAAGGTCCTTGGAGTAGGTGTTTTCTAGACAATTGGTTTGATTGCAAGCGCATTTGGCCTTGTTCTGGCCCAGGAGAAATGTATACCTGTAGTCTTGCAGGGCTAAAGGAAGAGTGAAAAGGTAGCCTCTACAGGAGCTAGACATGAAAATAACTATTTTTCAAACGGTGTACAATTTTAGACAGTCTCTCATGGAGGACACTCAAAGTTTCCTGGTCAGCCTGTCCTCCTACAAAAAACGAACATATAGGCCGATTGTTCATGCCCTTATTACGGCCCAGAGACACGTTTTAAAGTGCATGTTGTTTCTTACACCACTAGAGGTGCTCTAGTGGTGTAAGAAACAACATGCTCCCGGCCCGTTCATTGCAAACGCTCCGGAGGGACGTTATTCACAAATAACCCTCTCTGGAAAATCCTAAATTGTGGAATAGTTTGGCCATTAAAATGCTTTTTGATTCGATTTCTGGCGAGAAGTGTATATTGTACTCTTAGAATCCACGTCCAGTCGATGTGTAGGATCTATAGTTTGATAGATATACGAAGATGATTTGAGGTCTCGCCAGGATAACGTGTTTGTGGGGCAGCTTCCATGTAAAGTTAGCGTCAACCCTCACGGGGTGAAAACAGTTTTTCCGGTCTCGAAGTTTTCATAATAAAACCGGACATATTCCCCTCACTGTCAAATGTTTACACAGTGATATCTGCAGTACTCATCCACTAAAACACATCAGTTTATCCTTGTTAATTACACAATATTGATTGGTTTAAATTGTGTACAATGCTTTGGGGTTTTTAACCTTCGATTCAGAGAAACAAATAGTTTTTTCGGAGTTTAGACACTACAGTTTCCGAAGACACTACACTACCCAGAATCCCCAGCTATCGTTTGGGACTACAACATCCGCCTTGCTTTACAAACCCCGTGATTAGTCATCAAGCCCTGTGATTGGATGTTGGAGTGGCAGTGCGACAAGGTTACGCTGAGCATCAAACAGCTCTATGAAATGGAATGGAACCACGGCAGACTTTCCAAAACTGGAATTGGACGGGTCCAGCCCCCGGGTCCAAATGGGCCTGAAAAATCGGCCCATTTGGTCGTATGAGTTGGAGGACTTGTTGGTCCTGGTTGTCAACATGATAACTGTCTGAAATAATGTGTATACAAGGAGAAAGAGCTATGGAGATGTTCAAACTTTTTAAAAGTTATAGAAATGTTCGATCACCTCCCAACAACCAATTTGAACGTAAGACGGCTGGGTAGAGGGGTTTGGATTACTTTTTCCCTACCAACAAACAAATTGGTTGAAGCACCATCGCCTGTAGAGCACCACTTCAACCCTTTAATCTGGATAAGAATTCAAAGGGGGGCACACTTACATATTGAAGATATTTTCTTGGTATATAATGAAATCCTTTATTTTCCATATGTATCCCCCTTTTTCATACCATCTCTCAGCTCATAACTGTTCAGCATTACTGTTGCTGTCCGTCTTTTATTCTGCATTTCTACCGGCAAATATGTATCACAACATGTAGTTTGACAGTCTTTAGACATCGTTCTGTTTTATTAAGGACAGAGGGAGAACTATCCTTCCTAGTGTAACTATGTGAAGCCAAACACTAATTTTACTTTATTCAGCACACTGTAAATTGCATTCAAATTACAAATTACAGAACTATATGTTTGCATTACATCTGTTTAATCCTTGAACTACAGTTTTTAGAGTCCATGGCCCCAGTGAATCGCTGCATTGGTCTCTTTTCTTTATTGCCCTGCATTTTTGTATTACATAGTGTTTTCTCCCTTTTTTCACTGTACCTCCTCTCCTCCCCTCTCTTGCTACTGTTGGCATGCAAGTCCTGATGATGACGCTGTAAGTTGCTGACACTGCACCTGCAGATTTCAGTATAAGGGTAGGCAGAGATGGAGGCAAACAGTCAGGAAGCAGAGAGATGATGAGTAAAAGAGCAAGTCAGACAAAGTGTTAGATGAGTGTGTACATGTGTCTGCTTCTGGACGCTAGCAATGGGTAACTCTCAGAATAAGTGTAATTACAACCAAATGCTGAAGAGGAGGAAGAGGTGCAGGACAGCAAGAGTGATTCGAGAAAATGCAGGTAGGGAGATGAAACTCTAAAAGATGCTGAATACAAACATTTCGTTACAAGCCACTAATCATTTACTCTGGTATATACTTAGTAATGCTGGTGGGTGCTCTGAGATATCATAAATAATTTGAATCCAGCACAACGTTCATGTTTTCTGAGTCTTTTTAGGGCTATGTGAGTCGCCACCAGAGGGAAGGTTGGTGAGGCTGTGAGACTGTGAGACTGATCACCGATACATCCCGTATTAAAGTTGTTGCTGGAGCCTGGCAATACACTTTAAACCTACATGTCATTGAAACTTTGCTGATTTTTTGTTATTTTGTTAGCTGTGCAGGTATTCTACAATATTGTGACAGTACAGGAATGTGTAACAGCTACATATTTCGTTGCAAATTGCTACTTAACATGCATGCTTAAGCTTATTTTTGCAGATTATCTGAGAGTTTATCATACATTGTTCTTCTGAAAGAGGAAGGGTTCTCTGTGCTCACAGAACATTTGAATTTGAGTCATCTCTCCATACAAGCCATTTGTGGTGCAGTGGGAACCTAAACAAGTGTGATGTGGGAAGATGAGACACATTCACTGAGAAAGGACTTCAGTGTAGTTTCTGAATGACGTTTGCATCTTTATTATATTCTAGATTTTGCTATGTGGGAAGAGGAGTAGAGGGGATTTCAAGATTTCTTTAACCAAATTGATGCGAAAGAACAATTCAATGCATAAGACCATTTAAAGAAGGATATTTCTTTATATTTGTTTAGGGGTTCTTTAAGTAATACATATTTTCATGTTTTGAAGACATACAGAATATAGGAGCCAAAACCGCTGCATTTTAGCACTACAACTTGATGATGGTTAGGAGACTCTCCATAGCAACAGCATAAGAGAAAGAAAGAAAAGAGTATAAAAGATGAAGAGAAGGAAGGGATGGTGATAAGACAAATCAGGCTAACAAGTGGGCTGGCTGACAGTAAAGCAACAGCAACCCATTCACTAATCTGAGTGTGTCACATGATGTGACAAACATCAAATATGTTAGCACCTTGTAGAGTAATAGTATACTTCAATACGCCTCTATATTCTACTTTTTTAACAGTAAGTACAACTCAAACCCATTAATTGAGAAATGTTTTTTTGGAGAATATGCAGATATGTTAGTTTAATGTTCTTTAATGCAGTATTGTTAGTATTTTACGACAGTGTGACGTGGAAAACAAGACAGTATCCTCATCTGTATGCGACAGTCTTCTGGGCAGAATGCTGTGTAATTGTTTATCTAGTGTGAATAAGCTGGCTTTCTGTGTTACTTTAACCTTGTGGTTTAAAATCGTCCGGGTGCTGCTGATGTGAGCTCACTGATTTAATTGCGGGGAAAGACGAGCCTTGATGAGCTATGAAAGGTTGCTTGGCTACTGATGTACAGTGTGGCTTCAAGGGCACAATTGCATTTTTAATTCTGAGTTAAAAGAGAGGAGATAGATTTGCTAATAAGAGCGAAAGGGGCTTCAAGAGCAGATAAGAGAAATTAATAATCACAGACAGTCCTCTCTCTCGCTCTCTCTCTCTCACCTCACTGTGAATCCACTGTTTTAATCTTTTGATATGAAAGTTAGTGAGTCTCAGGTGTACATAATGCATGATAGTAGTATTTGCTTTGTTTTCTGATAAAAAGAAAAAGGGTAGTGACATAAAAATGGAGGATTGTGAGAAATGTTCAGTGGTGTCCTGAATGCAGCGTTGCAGTGGTGAGGGGTGTTTAGCTGCCACCTGCTGGCGTGGATCGGCAATTTTCTTATGTTTGTCTATACATTTGTTGACTTGCTTTGGTGTAAGGCCACTGCCTGCATGGTGGTATATTGTAAAGCCTGGCTTGGATCTCATCTTGTTGTAGTTTCTCATTCTGTGGCATCTCTGGGATGCTGGTGGGTTGGAATACAAATGTCCTATTCAGGAACCATGACTTAAAAAATCAATAACATATCTGCAATGATTTATCACTAATATAAGAACATTGTATGAGTCGAAATGTATTTTAATTTAAGGCATACAAATATTTCAATGGTTCATTTGATCATTTTGTTTGAAAATATCCACTATAAGCGCAATATCAACTCAGGGCCTCCAGACGTATCATGCCTCATTGTACAAACTCGATGCCTGGGCAAGTTGAGGACTCCTAGAAAAACATAGTTGAAGACCTGAAGGTATTTTTTGCCAGCCAAAACTGTGATGCTACTATCGTTTTGACCTTGCGCATCTTTGAGTGTATCAACGTGGCAAAATGTGTTCTAAGACAGAGGACATTTTCATATGTTTCTTTGTCTTTCTGTGGACAGATTTAAACGCTGTAATGTCAAACCACAATAAAATGCAGTCACAAAACTTTACAGGTGTGTAATTAATATCAAAATCAAGGCAGAGTTCAAAAGTAGGTCTGGTCCGAGCAAGAACGCAAAAAGCATAGGAAAAGACCGAGGATTCAGCTCAGGCCCACAGCTCATTTTTGGCTCCTGGGCCTTATAATTGGTCAAATGGCAATGGTTCTGTAAGATGTGTTCTTACATTCCCTTGAATGAATACAATCACAAAATGTAAAAACCTGTACCAATCTGTTTTTTTTCTCTCCTTAGCGGTGTCGAACTTGGATATAGAGAGCAAGCTGTCGCTTCACTTTCAGGCTCCATGGCACCAGCACCACAATGTGTTTCATCCTTGTAGCCGACCACCATGTTTGGAGGAGCTGCACAGAAGCGCTCAGTTCAGTCTCAGGGCGCTGCACCGAGGTGAGACTTTGGCTGCAGTACAGTAGCTTGTGTCCAAATGTAATGTAATGTAATGTTTGGGTTTCACAGACGAAGAACAACAGCCCCACCGCTCCACGAGTCGGGAGAGAAACAGGGTGACGATCTCTATCTCAGTGGCACCCCCTATGCCCACATTTCCCTCGCCACACAGCATTCGCCGGCAACAGAGGAGTCGCCTGGCACGAGCGGTAAGGTTTACGCATATCACACAATCATATAATATCAACCAATCAGGGATCTGGATTATCCAGAAATGATTTCTATTTAAATGGAAAATGTATAACGTGATTAATTTCTTATGAAGCAGTTCACACTTGTAGGACAGTACATTCTTAATGTGTACAAAACAAGCCTCATCACTGTAAAGTGAACAGTATACCTTGTATGTTCAGTGAGCTACAGGATAGTGAGGAACATGAATAATAAAGCTTTTGCATTTTTCTTGTTCACATTTGATTCTTATTAAATATATGTTGCAACTAACTGACACCGTATCTCATTCTGATGTCGCCATACAGCAAGAGAGAGCAGAGAAGGAGCGAGAGTTAGACTATCAACCCAGGAAGGTAAACCAGAAATGTGTTTGTTCATGTCTGTAGATGTCTATATAGAAGCCTGCTGTAATATGTGTGTTATATGCACCTGTGTGTACAGTCTCTGTTATGTGTGTGGGGTTTAATGTAAAATCCTACTACATAACTACATTAGATTCCTGTCTAAAAAAAAGGTTATGTTCAGAACTTCTTTATCGCATTGAATGTACCTGTATTTATTTCTGAATCCCTTGAAGGAGAGGACCGTGAGAGAAACAGAGATCCAGACCATACAGAGAAAAGTAAGAACATTCTCTCACACATATTCAGAAGAATTAACAACTGTGTTTCATTTAATTACTAAACTACTAGTTTTACCTACACCATCAGCTATAATTGCATGTGTGTATGTCCTTCTGCTGCCACAGGAGAGGCCAGGCAGAGAAGCAGATGTTCAGACGATCCAAAGAAAGGTAAGAAAGATGTTTAAGGGTAAACTATCATTCTTCCACTGAATAGTAACTCTTTAGAAAAATAAAAATGGAAACCACTGGAGAAATAATGTAGATTCTCTTACACTGCATCCTTTACCTTTTGAGTTTCCTGAAGTCTTAGATTTATTGTTATTTTTTGGATTACTAAAGTCAAGTAATCTGTTCTTTTGTTTTTATTTTGTCTTTTTTATTTTGTTTCTGTTAATAGTTTGCATGCTTTTACTCACTTCACCCTATTGAAGGTTGCATCTTCATTCCATGGAATAGAAAGGTATCAAGCATTTTATGTTTTGTATCCCTTTACCACATGTTGCATTAACCTCTTGATAGCTTGTCCCTTGCACCCTGCATCCTATTAGTATGTCCCACTAAGTACATGATGTATTAAAACGGCAGCACTATATCAGCACCTACCACGTATAAAAGGTTGCTGCCATCAATCTGTTCCTTCCAGGCTACCTCGACAGGAGAAGGTGAATGTGGTGAGGTCCTAGGAGGCCACAGAGCAAAGGCCTCAGCCCCCAATGCACCCTCGACCAAGGATAAACAGACAAACTGGTCCAAGGAAAATCTCCCGCCAACAGATCAGATGTCGGCAACTGATTCTCACTCCATCTCCTCCTGCATTATCCCCATTAATGTAACTGGTAAGACAAAAAAGAAAATAGGAAAATTAAGAAAGAGCAAGGTTGACCCTAGTAAGGATCAATCTGGTAATTTGTTATTGAGACAAAAGTGCAAACAATTGACTAAGTACGGCTACTGTTCCCAAATCAGGAATCAAACCCAGACTGCCTGCATGAAAACCAGGAATCTAATTGATAATATTAAACTGAAGCTTTTGATATGGCTTATGGCTTCTTTGTTGTTATTGCAGGAGTTGGGTTTGACAGGGAAGCAAGTGCTCGTTGCTCTCTAGTCCATTCCCAGTCGGTTCTTCAGAGGAGAAGGAAGCTGAGGAGGAGGAAGACTATCACAGGAATACCCAAAAGAGTACAACAGGACATGGGTATGTTATAGAGCACACCTGGAAAATTTAGAGTTACAGTATATACTGTATTGGTCTTAATATTGTAGCTTTGGCAAATCGCTATTGGTTTCATTAATATTTTTCCAATTGAATTGCTGAGATCTGGAAATGAGGTGACCTTGCTAATACAGCCATGAGTTCATGAGGGCAAGTTTAATGAGCAGCAACAATCACATGCTAACAAAAATACCAGGCAGTCTATTTTTGTATGCAAACTGTACAAGCTACTTGTGAGCTACTTCCTTGTTCAGCTTTGTCCTTTTTACTTGTAATTTTGCAAGCATGCTGTTTCATAATGCAATGGACAATTGTCATGTACATTTTAGATGCTTTCATCTTTGTTTTTGCATCCAAATAATATTGTTTAAAGAACATTGTTTAGCTGTGGATGTGTTCACAATCTGATCATGATCATGCAAGGTCCCAATTCTCAGCAAAAAAGCTTGTGTGTAAAATGTTACCATTTTCTGTAGGATTAACATTTACCATGGTTTATTGGTTTGATTTCAGACTCAGATGAATCACCTGTAGCAAGAGAGCGCACAGTTATTGTCCACTCCAACTCGCACCACCTCTCTCTCTGTGAGGAGGACCTTTTAATCAGTGGTCATCTCCATCACACTCGTGACTCTGGCTGCCAGACAGATGATTTCCTTATAGCATGTAAGTAGTTGGTCCTCTACGTGTTCTATGGACTAGGGCGAGAAGTTTGTTTCAGTAATTCCACCTACAAATTAAATTATAAAATATTTGACTGCAAATGATCACAAACAATTCAAGCCACAACCTTTTTCCTGCATGATACGAAATGAAAACTTTCCTGGTATTCCTTTTCCAGGACTTCTCTTGTTTCAGCTCCTACAGTCTCTAGGTAGTATCAGTACAGTTTCATACTGAACTGCAGCCTTTGGCCTTTATTTTTAAACGTATCAATGGCAATTATTTCCCAGTGTTGGTTGGCTACAACACAGCTTCCACATTTATATTTATAACCTATACGCGGTATGTTCATGATTACATTTTTTATGAAAGCTTGTTGTAGCTTATTTATTTTGCATTCGGAGTGCACCAGATTTATGCATTTAACTTTAAAATGTAGGGTGAACATTCCTGTCTTTTGTCATGTCCCTTTTTTGCAATGTCAGTTTTTTATATATATATATATATATATATATATATTGTGTAGCCCTACATAAAACTGGAATTCAAAACTATTAATACATGTTAACTTGGTAAAATGCCGACATCCAAGACAATAATATTTCCAAGAAATAATAATCCCTCATCTGTCTTGCCATCCTTAGGTACAGCTGCTCCCTCCAGGAGGCGCATCAGAGCCCAACGTGGCCATCAGGGAATCCCTGCCTCTCTTTCCCATTCAACAGGCAACATTTCTTCCCTGGGTGACCAGTCAGATTCCACATACACCAGTGCTGCAGGCCACGGTGGACGCTTGCGATCTCGTAGCCTTCCTCGAGAGGGTGGACGTCTGATGGACAGTGATGATGACGATGATGATGACAATTATGATGATGACGACGAAGATGAGGACTTGTCACCATACGAAGCAGATGACTTTCTTCCTTCGGGCCCTAGTCCAAGAATGAAGATGATGATGATGAAGGATGAAGAAGAGAGCACAGATGACCAGGCAGCTCCTGAGCCACTGCAACTTGGAAGCCTAAAAAGGTTGCAGCGGTCTGGGGACAGAGACAGGGGGGGTGGAGGAGGGGGTAGCCCAGAGCACGGCTGGATGGAGAGGGGCCGTTCTCGCTTGCCCCGCAAGGCTGATATGGGCAGCTGCGAGATCTCATCAAGTTCAGATACTTTCAGTAGCCCTATTCACTCAATGTCTACAACAGGAGTGCTAGGCAGCCATGTGGACCACAAGGAGGACCACCAATCATCGAGCGGGAACTGGAGTGGTTCCAGTTCCACCTGCCCCTCTCAGACATCTGAAACCATTCCCCCGCCTTCTTCTCCACCACTGACAGGCTCATCCCACTGCGACTCAGAGCTGTCACTCAACACTGTGCCCAATGCCATTGATGAGGGTTTCTCCCTGGATCCCTCCTACCACTCAGACCTCAGACCCCAGGGCCAGGGCCACAGGTCCAGTTCATTCACATCCTCAGCCACAGACCAGATGGACGATGCAGGTGTCAGTACAGCCAGTGAGGGGGAGTGGACATACCCTCAAGATCAAGACCAGACTGATCCGGACCAAGACCCTGACCAAACCCAAAATCTGAGCCATGGGTTAGCCCAGGAGTACAGCTCCAAACAAGGTCTACAAGACCAACCCTGTTTTGGTGGCACCACAACTAGCAACAATGAAAAAGGTTCTGGCTCTGATTACCCATCTGATACAGAGAATTTCTACTCCTCCTCTGTGCATTTTGGGTGTAATCAGAGTTACAGAGGATACATGTACAACTATGCAGACCCAGGGCCAGATTGTGGTCAATCCAAAACTGTGGCAGCATCACTGTCCCATCGAGTTTACCCCCATCCCTCAGCAGACTTCAAAGCAGGAACAATGACCCTTGGGAGGACCTGTCGTCCACTGAGGAAACCAAAAGTCAAACCTCCACCACCCAAACGGACAACCTCGTTGAAGGATACATTTAGTGGTGTGGATGTTGGAACGGACACACAGGCAGATCAGGATCAACCAAAGGTGATTAGTGAAGAGCTTACCTTGTCTTCCACAGAGATGAAGCTGGAACTTGAGCTAGAGATTGGAGGTGCTCCAGAACCATTACAAACATCCTGTCTAGTGGCAGAGCCTCTGGGAACTTGGGGAAGGGGACTGGGTGAAACTGTGGAGATAGTAGAGCCAATGTCCTTCAGCTCTGCAGATACACATTCATTTAAGAATGAAGGTGCTGTGCAATCTGACTATGCAGACCTGTGGCTTCACAACAATGAGCTGAAGTCTAACAATGGTGAGTACGCATCCATGTCTAACTCAAGCACAGCCACAGGTACTACTGTCATGGATTGTATGAAGTCACCAGACAGCTCTTCCTCCTCTACAGAAACTCAAACCCAGACCCTTGCCCAGGCTTCAGATACCAGGGCAATAAGTCCACCTCTCCCACCTGGGTCACCTGAGAAGCTGGCTGGCCTTGCCTCCCCATCAAGTGGCTATTCCAGCCAATCAGAGACCCCAACGTCAACATTGCCCTCATCTTCGGCAGCGTTCTTCCCAGGACCACTGTCGCCCTCAACTGGCAAGAGAAAGCCCAAAGTGCCCGAGAGAAAGTCCTCTCTCTCTTCCCTGCAGCACTTCCCCAGAGATGGATCTTCCATTTCCTCTGGCTATAAGAGAGATCCAGACTTCCCACCTCCACCCTCTCAACTTGATCTCAATGTTCTCCATGGTGGTTATGTCAGACATACACTATCCCACCGAACACACCACATGCACACGCTCCATCACAGCAAACATAGAGTGGCAAATGTGTTATCCACTGGAACACAGTTGTTGGCCCCTGAGGCATCAAATGCCAACCCACCACCAAGTTCGAATTATGCTCCAACAATTCCACGCTCTAATTTATTGGTGATAACTCCATCTGCACTTCGTTCAGTACAGCTCCATTCTATAAGCCAATCAACAGAAAAGTCTGCGAATACAGATCAGGAATCATCAAGTGGAGCCGAGACAGCTACAAGACCCAAATGTCCTCCTAGTGTTTCTACCCTGGCTCCCCCACCTATTAACACAAGGCCCCTTCCTCCTCGCAGACCACCTCCAAGACCCCCAGCTCATGAGCACATCTCCTCCCCTGAACACTTGCAACCACCTCTTCCTGGTCGCCACCCTGATGGGCCTCCATCCTATGAGAGCCTGCTACTCAGACAGGACCGCTATGGACCTGGAACCTTCTGGGCTATGACGGCCTTCAGAACCCGGATGGACCCAGCATCAGAACATCCCGAGGACAGCTCACCTTTGCATAGGCCTGTGCCACGTGCTCCCCACCCTTCGCCAGTGGATCTACACACACATATCCACTCACACACAGAGTTCAGAGGGCTCACACACGCAGCTCATGGACATCCAGAGTTTAGGGTGTTGGGCGAGCGCTCATTTTCCCAGGATGATGATGATGATGATGAAGACGATGAGGAGGAAGAGGAAGAGCAGGTCAAAGAGCCACTGAGGGCTGCATGTACCAGAGGAGGCATGCGATCGGTCCACCTTCCACCCCCAGCATATGAATTTGCCGGGCTTTCCCACTCAGACTCAGGGCCCTGGGCCAGTCCAGTCAAAGTGCCTGGTACCTCAATGGAGACATCGCATCCTTACCTAATCAGCGATGCAAGAAGAGGAAGATTTGAAGAGCAGGAAGAAGACGAGGAATTGACATCAGGTGCTACCAGAAGTGCCCATCAGCTGCAGCCACAAGAGAGCAAAGATGACTCCACCACTCCTGACACTGAGGATTACTTCAGTAAAGGTGAGCTAAATGTGTGTGTCAGAATTAGCATTGTAGTGCAAAGATAACAGAAAATGCAATAACATGCCACTGTTTATTTACGTTGCCAACAGCTGCTACAATAACTGGTTAATTGCGGAGTAGCCTGTAATAATGAACAGAGAGGGAATAAAGGATGATTATTTCCCCTATTGTATACATAATGATCAGACAACCAGATGACATGTGATAGGGATATTGTATTCTGCAGATTCCACACCAAGTGATAATTCGCTCTCCCCTCTGATGGATGACACCAAAGTCGACGATGACATTATTCTCACATCACCCAACAAGACCCGTACAACTGAGGACCTGTTTGCCATGATACACAGGTGCTAAAAACATGTTGCATTGCTGTCATCTTATTCAAAAACTCTGTCTACATTGTCTATGTACTGCATGAACTATATATTTGTCATGTTATTTTGTCGAACCCTGTTCATTCACTGCCTAAATCTTAATAGGAGTGTCCTGTGATTTCCTCATACAGATCCAAGAGAAAGGTCCTGGGCCGTAAAGATTCAGGAGACCTAAACGCGAAGTCTCGTCTCTGCCCTGCAGCACCAGTAATGCCTGCCTCCACTGTCATTATCCCACCAGCCCCTCCTCTCAACTTGCCAGCCACCTTAGCCTCTGCTGCCGGGGCCCAACGAGCCCCTGTGCCAATCTATCGCAGCGCCAAGAAATCCAGCACTTCAAACGAAGAGTTTAAACTCCTGTTGTTAAAGAAAGGTAGCAGGTCTGATTCAAGCTATCGCATGTCAGCCACAGAGATTCTAAAAAGCCCTATCACACCTAAAATGCCAGGAGACCCGCTCCAGGAAGGGTTTATTAGACAGGCTGAAGAGCTACCCTGTACACTCCAAGAGCCCCACCTTTCTGGCCTGGACCCAATCCAGATACCAGGACTTTTTCCCAGAGCCAACTCTGAGAGTTTCACCCACAAAACCTTGCCTATGTCAGCTGTATCTCGACAGGGACGTTCTCGGATCCCCCCTGTAGCCAACAGCAGTCGCTACAGTACACGCAGCCGCCTCTACACGGCCCCCATGCAAGCCATTTCTGAAGGGGAGACAGAAAACTCAGACGGGAGCCCCCATGATGACAGATCATCCTAAAAAGCCCTGATCACAGATGTCCTTTATTCTTAGCTGTGTCGTACATTTAAAATGGCCCGTTCTACTTTTCTAATCTTGGATAGATGTATGATCACGGCGAAAATTGTAATACTTCCGACACACAAAACTTGACTGTTGCTTAATTGAATCCCGTTTTGGATCTACTATTCTATTTAAGGGTGTCAGACAGAGTGTTGTGAGAAACTGAATCATAAAGGGATGATTATGAAAACTTTGAGGTTATACCTAAATACTGTATTGTCAAAAGAATAGCTCCCTTATAGTTAAAGGAGCCAGACATAAGACCTATTTTGATTGAACTGTCTTTTTTAAAACATACATTTAAAAAACAGTCCCAAATGTTTGGTAAATAATGATAAGAAAAGAAATGTTGCGTACGGACAACGTGCGTGTGCATGAACGAGCACATGCAGCGTCCACTGATATTTCTACTTCTTGTGTTTTGAATGGCGTGGGTGTGTGTATGTGTGTCTCTGAGGAACTGCTTTCTTACTAAAAGGAAAAATTCTTATAAAATGTAATATTCTTTTCAAGCATTGGCCAGACTTCCCAGAGACCATCCTCAATATTCCTGCCAACAAGCAAGGGTTGTTTCCTTGTGGAAGTTACTAACAACACAGCACCAACTTATCTACTATATTTCCATCTGAAGACCTGGCATAGAGAGTATATCACACAGAGCCAATCATATATTTCTTCACATTAATTATATCCAAAAAGATTACATGATGCATGTATTTTTGTAAAACTGCGCCTCAGAACATGATGATGAAGTTCCACCATGTTGCATGACCCTATATGGAAACATCCCCTGGATCCTGGTTTCTGTCAACATTTGTTGTGGTTCCTTTGTATTATAAGAATTATAATCTTTCACTGTGAAAGGTTTAAAATACATTTGTATTACATTGCCAGTTATCTTAATTGAGTTGTCATTGATTTGAGTGTCAATAAGAAGGAGCAAGGGCTTGTGCCTAGAAGGGGCCCATGTGTCAAAGATACAGGCTAATTTTGGACAATCGCACAGTGGCCTTTCTATACTAGAGGTGGTTGTAAGCAGGACATTTACACGTCCCCTGCACATATACATGGACTTGTGCCATGTTCCACCACAAATCAATCAAATAACTTAAACCCAACCTTGAAATCTAGTATGTTTAGACTGATTAAAGGTTTCCACCTGCTGGCCAGTCTTGCTGTGCAGACCTGAAGTGGAAAGGGTGCATTTCAAAGCAGTTTTAAAGATACCATTGAGTGCAGACGGTGAAAATGCTTTAGAAGGTCCTCAATCGGTTTGACTAGAGGTTAAATTGGAAAGCTTTCCAAGAACCAACCTCACTTTTGCACTTCATGATTCTTCAAGAATATTCCTTGAACAAATTAAATATATCTTATAATTAAATTGCATATGTATATTTGTACTGAATATAAAAAGTAATATCTATATAAAACAACAAGCTGAAATGTTTAGGGAAACAACCTGAGTGTAGCATAGAAGAACAGGTTTCACTGACAACATCTCCCATGAATACTAACAATGTACACTGTTCTCCTCTCCTTGTTGCCTCTCTTTTGTTTGCACTGACCCAGTAGCATTAGACAGGTGAAAGCTCAACCCAGTGGCTGGTGTACACCATTTTGTCTTATCCTCATATCACAAAATCTGAAAGAGAGGAGACAAGAGGAGGAAAGGACTACATATCACCAATAGTAAAGCAATGCATCCATTGCATTGTTCCATCCAACACTTGGGTTAAAGTATTAAATCACTCTCATCCTTCAAATAAATGTTAAACTAAAAGTGTCCGGTATGTTACAGAAGCAAACTATCATCACTGTAAACTTTGAACTCTCACCTGCTTATCACATTAAACACAACACATGAACAGCTTACATTGAAAGACAATACTTGAGTAGGAACCATTCACTGTATTCTGTGAATACCTCAGCAAGCATATTACTGTTTTATTGTAAATGCTACAGATAGATAGATAGATGATAGATAGATAGACAACAAAACCACAACTGTTTTTTACTCAGAGAATTTGAATTGCAGAACTGACACTGTGTAAGATAGAGAGGGTAAAAAGCTGTGAAATGATTATTCAAATTTTACATTCATCATACCCGTATTGCTGAAGCGCACTTGTTCCTGTTCATTGTTTTATTTGTTGTGTTTTCTATCGCATGCAATAAGCAAAGAAAAAAAAGAAGAAGAAAAGAAAAGGACACCACTACCATATCATTATTTTTATCTGAGGGATGTCTCCATACCACGAGAAAAGATTTTGTATTTTCTGTTCAAATGTTCAAGTTCAATAGTGTGTTCTATAGATGTACAAACTGTCTGGCTAATTCTGTTCTGTATAGTCGTGATCACAAACAGGGGTTTATCTTGTACTGTATATCTACTCACTGGACAATCATACGTATAAGAGACTGTAAAGAAAATGATATAGAATCTGTCGGGATGGAGAATTTAAACACTTTTGGTGCTGGGTCCTAGTCTTGCTGGAGCTGTGCAGTTGGGAGTGAGACAAATATTTTCCAAGGGAAAACTGCTGATCCAGTTTTAAATTGCATATCTTGAAAAAATGCTTTGGATAAAAAAAATGTACAAATAAAAAATATAGCAATGGAAAAGCAAAATATCTATTATGAGATCCAAAAACAAGTCTGATCTAATCAGAAAGTCATTATTGTTTTAGTTTTGACTCATAGCTGAATTGTTTGATACAACATAACATTATTACTGAATAATTAAAATAAACAAATCAGTTGTGTTTATCCAGTACTCAATGAAAAACGCAATGTGTGCTATTTAAAATTTGTAAACGAAAAAACTCAAACGAATTTTACAATTTGTTTATGTGATTTTTCCGTACTGTACCAGGTACTGTTTATATAGAGATATTTTAAGACAGTTTCCATAATATTAAAAGCAGTGGATAGAAGATTGACTGACACTATTTCAATAGAAAGACAAACTGTGAGGTTGCCATGCAGACTCTCGTTAACACAACCTAACCGTCTCAAACCTCAGTCCTCAATAGTAGAAAACAAAACCAAGAATCTTTAATGGATTCTTGGTTTCAACTTGTTTTCAAATGCCTGCACGCAACTTTGCCCTACAGACAAGTTTGACAGAAACCACTGGACCATTATTTTCAAAGGTATACAGTATGGAATAACACTAAACAGACTCTAAAATATGTGACAGAGAACTGAAAATAACACAGATGTTGAAGACACAGTGTAACTATCTATTTAAAAGAGGCTCCATGTTTAAAACTAGCAAGGACTTAACAGATTTGAATCACTTTTGTATTTTTGTATAAACCTGTAAATACGTTTTTAAAGAAAAAAAATGTTTCAAATTCTTTCTTTTGTAAAATAAATCAATAAAACAATAAAAAGAACAACGGTTTTTTTCAAAGTTTACATGATTATTTCCAAGCCTTTGTATATTTTGGAGCTGTGCAACACCTTTAGTCTTGTATTTATTAATTTGTTTGGGTGGCGGGGTTACAACATTGTGAACATGCCATTATTATATATCTAATTCATTTTAACAGCTCATCAGGCTGCTTAGTAACTGTGCATAGAAACAAGCCAATAAATAAATGTGATTGCGTTGAAACAGAAGGCCTTTTGTGTCACACTTCATTTCCTCCCTATCAGAACAAGGTGCACTGGATGACAGTGTTTCAATGGTGTCTAGTTTCAGTCTCAACTACAGTATTTCCCCTTCAACTGGAGCTAATATTCAGAAAGCTGCCCACAAAGGATCCATTATTTGACAAAATCCAAATAAGATTCATTTTAGAAGAATCTAAAGATACCCTCAACAGAAAAACACTGCTCAAATTGCATGAGAGAAACAAAGTGATGAAAAAAAGCAGACCTCAAGTTTTGAAATAAAAAACTGTATTGACAAGGAAAACTACTCATTGGGAATATTCAATAAACGTAGTCTTAGTCTAAACTGAGCGAAACATCGCTAAACTTCAGATGCCAATTTATGTTTCAAGTTTTCAAGGCTTTTATTGTCATGTGTGCATAGCTACAGTGTAGCTATGACAATGAAAATATTAGGTCACAGGCTCCTCCAACAGTGCAACACAATAAAACAGATAAAATAGTACAAGTAAATAATATAAAATATAGTATAATAGAAACAGAATATAATAGAAACTGTGCAGAATAGTCGATATACAGTGATTGGAATAGTGATATATTAATGGCACTCCAAGACAACTAGGCACACATCATAAATAGATACATCAACTTTACATTTGTATGCAGACAATACCGTGATGTATTGTGCAGGTCCGCTTGAGGCCAGGAAAAGGCTAGTCTCTGTGACCTTTTTACCTGTGCTGGACTATGGGGATCTGGTCTATATGAATGCACCTGCCCATTACTTGATCAAGTTAGATGCTGCGTATCACAGTGCGCTGAGATTTGTTACAAACTGTAAAGTACTTACTCATCACTGTACCCTGTATGCCAGGGCAGGTTTGCCTTCACTAACTGTACGGAGGCTCAGTCATTGGTACATGTTTATCTATAAAGCCATGTTGGGTAAACTACCAACTTATATATGCTCTTTGATCTCACAGAGAGTCGAAAGTAGCCTGACATCCCAGGATGTGTTTTTATTACATGTGCCAAGTGCTAGGACTGTTTTAGGTACAAAAGCTTTTATGTGCGCTGCTCCTCTAGCTTGGAACACTATGCAACATTTTTTTAAACTGAGCATTTTGGTTCCCCTGCATCATTTTAAAGCTTGGATAGATGAAATGTTATTTGATACCTGTCATTGTGAATAGGTTGTAATTTGTACCCCTGTAATTATGTTGTATGATGTCCTTTTTGTTTTCTGTTATTTGTATGTGTAACCAATGTGCTGCAGGTCTCCCTTGAAAAAGAGATCGTTGATCTCAATGGGATTTTACCTGGTTAAATAAAGGCTACAAACAAACAAACATCACTAATATCAAATGACGACATTACATAATTTAGCTTGAATCGTTTCTGGTAAAATTAATATCAAGAATTAAGCCTTAACATTAAGGTGAAATGTCACAACTAAATGTAGAATAGGCCTTTAATAGTCTGCATTGGTATAAATGATATTCCCAATCCCATGTAATGTACCTTCCCCAATTTTTCCCTAGTTATTTGATGGACATGTGACTGACTGACTTGAAGCTTTAGCTGACCAGAAACCGGACGATTGTTTATGTTTAGGGGTTGTGTGTACATTAGACTTAACTCTGGTAGGATCCTTAAACTTGGGGATGAAGTAATCAGTTTTGCCGTCAAAAAACAAATCAGGTGATACAAAGTGTGGACACGTTTTTTTCTTCAGTTTGTGTACATTTATTTCCATTTTTCGATTTACCACAGGTGACTGAAATTCAAAATAGAGGGTGACCGGAAGTAAACCGTTGAAATAAAAAGTTTAAAAAGTCAGAAACGTAGGCCTACTGGTCAGATAACGACTGCGAATGACTTGGTGTAGTTTCAGATAAGGCTAAAGTTAGTTAATTTGTGTAATATTTAGTGACATCATCTTTAGTTGAGTGGCACTTGATATTGGGGAAACGGTTATCTTTACACAAATAAAGGTGAATTCTAAAGTCACCAGCAGAGGTCCCCATTACCCACTAAAGATTATTATTTTGACATGGTTTCAAATAAAATAAATAATTCCTCTATCATATTGGACAAAGTTCACAGATATTTTACTAAATTAGAATGTAATCCCCTAACCCTACGTACACAAAATTGGGTCAATGTACTACTTTCCATATACTAATCTATCATCCCTTGTGATGCAACAAATAATTAACAGTTATCCATTTTGGGGTGCACATTTTGCTGTTTGCTGTCATTTCTTTATGTTAAAAACTGGTTGCCACTGATGGCAACCAAAGGCCAAGAAGTGGTTGACATATTTTGTGAATGGTTGCCAATGGCAACTTGGCAACCGTTACTGTCGAGCCCTGTCCTTGTAACTTAGAGAGATATTTTATTATGTAGGTAACTGTATGCATCGCTAAGGTTAATTTAAATTTGCTATGCTCGAATATGTAGACAAGCTAACGTCAAAGTAGTGTTGAAGAGCAGCGTAGTGAATGTGAAATCAACCTCACAATAAGATGTGGGTATATTACAATTATTAACATCATATTTCAAGATGATTACTTAGATATTACAATATGGTTTGTTGAGCTGGAGTTCATTATTGAGCTTACACGAAGAACTTATCTGAAGAACTTATCAGAAGAACGAACCCAAACCTTGTTGTTTATTTATTTGATTTTCATTACACTTGTGAAACCGACTAATTGTGGCTGTAGAACGTGAACATGTAACTTAATGCCTGCATTCAAGGACGATGAACAATGCGTTAGGGATGATTTGTTAAAAATATTAGATCATTGCCTTTCATTTGTTCTTCCAAAGTTACAGTAAAATAAAGAGGACCCTGACTCGGACAAAACACAATCCAACATGTTCAACAGAAGAGAATAAGTTATATTGTTTGTACACATGGTACTTTACATATATATCTGTTTGTTTAAAGTGTCTAGGTGATGCAGACAGGCTGGACCAGAGAGTGAGAGACAGAACTGGACTCAGCAGTGAACTTCAGCACAGGTAAAAAAAGACTCTTTTTTCATACTGTGGAAGCTATTCAGTATTTTTCACATTTATTTAATGTATTTATTTGTTTTGTAGAATTAATTGATTTACAGCCATATTATTTACGTCAAGTTGTGTTCCAGCTAAAATGCTTTTATTTTGAAGGTGATGGGTCAATTTGGGCACACAGCTGGGTTTATTTAAGGCAATCAGGGCACAGCAGCAGCCAGTGGGCACCGGGAAGGTATATGGGTTTTTACCAGTGTCAGGGCTGAGTTCAGCAAACACCTTTTGCAGTATTGTTCCCGCAAGGTGAAACTAATAAATACCACAAAAAAACGTCGATGCCTTGTCTGGACAATGGATTAATTACCGGCTCCTGATCTGCGTAAGGTCCACTGTGCCTGGTGCCTCAGTGGCCTTTTAAAACTTTGTTGTTGTTGACAAATAGCCACTACACATACTGTACAAAAGAAAGATATTGGTTTAAATAAATGAAGTATTGACTTTAATACTGTCTGTCTGTCTGTCTGTAAAAAACGTGGTAAAAGTTATTATTTCAGTGAGTCAACAGAGCAAGCTTCTACAGTTGCACTACATTTTGATAACAGTTACATATTATTTTGATAATAAAATATATTTCAATGTTGATGAACTTCATACTGTTCATTCATAATCTGATGTCTTTGAAGCTCACTGGACACCACGCTGTCTCAATCCGTCCACACTCAATATGAGAGGGGAAAAAATGAAAATAATAAATGCTTTAGACAATAAGGAATATAAAGTTAACCGTTGAGTCGCTCAGTTTTTTTTAGATTGTCAATACTATTACTGTATAACTAATATCTCAGGTTAGAGGCACCTTCAAATAAAGATTGGTCTTTAAATACATTTCGTTGATTTTGTCTTTTGAATTGTTTGTCTAAAGTCAAGGATCTAGAACTGGTACTAGCCTTATAATTTTAATGATAAGTCTGGTTATAATGCTGTTTGGAGGAGACCTCACAGGTAAGAGCACTCCATCACATGTACCTTAGCTTGACTTAAATGTATTAAACGTATAATTAAAGGTGGGGTAGGTAATTTTGGAGAAACCAGGGTTGCGGTCGGATAATCCAAAAATCAGCTCCTAGTTGGAATTGAAATAAAAAAGGAAAGTGAAACTTATGCTCGTCACCCTCTCCCTCCGGTCCACAATAATACAAATGATCCCAATACGTATGATTGTATGAACTATGAAAACATCTTAAAAATAAATACAAATGTATTTATTATAAACGTTAGTCCTTAACATATAGGCTATCACTGTGTACATCACCATTCAAACATCTTTTAAAAGTTGAACAAACTCCACACAGCTCAGTAAAGACTGTGAAATGTTGACTTTATTTGATCATTTCAGTAAAAACTAACATTCAAATTTCACTTTTTGATTTTAATACTGATGAACGTTCAAAACAAAGTACTTTGGCAACTTACCACATACGTTTTTAAATGCTTAATAAGCACCGTAACTTTCATGATATAATTTCTCAGTTATAATCGGTTGTTTCTGTGAACGGACGACTGTTGTGTGACGGCAAATGCTGCGGCTGCAAGGCATTGTGGGGCAGCATTTTCTCCTCTCCTTTCGGTGAGGGAGGTCCAGTGGTTCCTAAGCTAAAGGAGGTTATAAAGGAAGTTTGAAACCTCCTTTCCTATCATCTCGAGCAGGGGTGTCAAACTAAATTTAATCGCGGGCCACGTTAGCGTTATGGTTGCACTCAAAGGGCCGGTTGTAACTTCAAGACTATATAAATATACATATATAATAAATATATATAAAATAATGCATTATATTACATTATTGCCTCTGCATTGGATTATTATCGGATAGGGTAATAACTTCATAATTAACTACGTCTGAAAGCAGAAGTCTAGGGCAAATAATTGCAAGTCTCTTCAGTGAGCATGTCACAAAATGATTTAAAAAGAAAAGCCAAATTCTGGAAAAAAAAAGTTAAAAAAAGAAAGTGACATTTTGAAATACAAAAGTAACATAAAAGAAAGCCACATTTTGAGAAAAGGGCAAATTCTAAGAAAAAGGCATATTTTGAAGAAAAAAAAGTCAAATTCTGAGAAAAAAAAAGTCACATTTGAGATGCATTGTGGGACATGTAGTTGGGCAACATGCTTCTTTAAATCGCCATGTAACCGTATAATAAATATATGATATTCTTTCAGAGCTCTTCTGGGGCCACATGAAATGAAGTCGCGGGCCGGATTTGGCCCCCGGGCCTTGAGTTTGACACCCCTAGAATTTGAAAATGCATAACCGGAAAAAATCTGCCACTTCCTTACAGAGCCCCTCCTCCAACACACACGAACGCGCACATGACCAATGAGGGCACGAGATAAGTTTGTGCACAGATGGAAAGCTGACAGGCAGGTATATGGGCTCAGAACAGTCTCATAATACACACATGCATGCACACAGAAGGATTCACACTTGTATTTCATGATCCGCAAAATGATCCACACTTGTGTTTTTCAATGCACACACACAAATGTGTATCTCGAGCAGGTTTCTCAAACGTACCTACCCCACCTTTAAAGATCATAAGGAGTTAGTCCACAAAGTAATTGCATGTATTTTCTAATGCTGTTAAAATTATCGCGTTAACGGCGGTAATTCATTTTTTGAATTAATTGCGTTAAAATATTTAACGCATTTAACGCATGTGCAGAATGGCCCGCCCCATACGTGCCACCAGTGGCAGCGCCAGGGTATGGCTGGGGTAGGCTACACCCATACCAAGAAATGGCTTAGCCCCACCATGAAAAATTATGTTAAAGTAAGCAAAATAAAGTCTGCCAACTCGCGCGGAGTAAATTGCACAGACGGCCGTTAGTAAGATTGATTTCAGTAGCCACTTGTCTGGAAATACCGAAGACCAGAAACGGTTTTGAAAACTTTTGTGACGTAGTGATCGTCTTCTCAATAGAACATCTTTGATAATGTCTTCTGGCCAATCAGAATCAAGATAACGGCGTGGTGTTGTTTCAGGAAGTCCCGACGGAGAATACTTTTGCATCAAAAGTGGACATTCCTTTGTTAACGGTCAAAAGTACTGTATATAGCATGAGAAAAACTCTTGATGAGGCTATTTAAGCAGCAAACATTTAGATGACAAACAAATGTTTATTGGTATGATTGCATTTCAAACATATTTGTCAAAAACATGTTCTCAAAATTACAGTAAAAACACGTTTACATGTACACATGAAAGGCTGTAGGGCGGTAATAGATGACAAGGCATACAAATATACATAGTTGGTTATTGTGCAGTCCGTCTATGTCGTAATAAACACAAAATGTTAACTATGTAAAACATATTCTATGAAACAACCCCTTCTAAAACCTGAGTTTGAAATTAAAGCAAGTTTCAAGTAAAGTTTCCATTTGTCACCACTACAGGAGAGCAACAGTGTGAAATGCAGCTACAACACACATGATTTGGTTTTAAAATGGTTCTGAAATGTTCAGAAAATTAGTATCTCTGCCATGGAAAACAGATACATACTTTGAAACATATGAATTATTACCCCCACACAGGATCATCCTGTTGGTAGTTATTTGATGGTGTGCACAAAAACTATTTCAGGCAAGAAAAAATGTGATTACATTTACACTTTGTTACAATAGAAAATTATATCAAAAACATTTTGGCTTGACTTTATACAAAACAGTTTCCTCCCACTCTCTGAGGAGCACTTTGCAACTAAACAGTTAGAGGCCTTGACAGTAATTAAATGTCAACACGTACAGTATTTCAGTCTTTGTAGGGCTACATCTTGTGCCTGCGTGTTTAATTGCTAGATTGTTAAAGAATAAAACAATCATGTAGCCTCATCAGTCCTCATGTTGTAATGTTCAACTTCAGTGTCTTCCAGCACACGAAACACACATAAACAAAGAGAAATAACTCTTCAGGAACTGATCTTCAAGGTCTTCCTCCAAAATAAGACCGAATGTAAGTGGTGCACACTCTGTTATCCAGGACTTAAAGGTCCCATGTCATGGCCATTTCTACTGATCATAATTCCATTATTGAGGTATACTAAAATAGATTTATATTGTGCAATTTTCCAAACTCACATTGGTTTCTCATACAGCATCTCTGTAAAGTATGTGTATTCACCGGTATTCACTCTGTCCTAAACGGCTTGTTGTAGCTCCTGCCCCCCCCTCCCTGTGAGCCCAGTGTGCTCTGATTAGTCGCGAAGCTGAGAGGCTCGTTGCTGCAACGGAGCAGACAGGCTTCCGTGTCGGCAATACAGGAGAACAAGCTAAACTCATCCTGAGCACACACAAACACTCACAGCCGAAGTAAAAACAATAAGTGTGGCTTGATATTGAGAAAGAATAAGGTTTATAACGCTGTGAGAATGGGTCTGCGGAGAGCATTTCTCCGTGATCCCAACGTAGTAGCCCGAAAAACGTTTACCCATTTAAACAGTCGTGGTAGATACGTTGTTTGTTTTAAACATAATAAATGCACAAACAACAATGAATACTTACAGGCTATCTACCCGAATCTCCCGCTGGTCCAAACAAAGTAGGAACAGCATCGTTCTTCAGTGCCCTACGCTGTACATATCCGGCATGAATCGCTAAAAGGTTTGGGAAGCTTTGTTACGTGAAAGGCTGGCAGAGGGTGCGGCCATAGCTCTGGGCGTGGCTACTGGGTATCCCTACGTAGTGATACCCAGGAAGAAAACAATGGAAAATGAGAAATCTCCAACGAGGCGATTTGGGGAGGTATTTTCTGTGTTAGAGTTTTACTCGCTACAGGGTGTACTTTGAGGGTGTTTGACTCTGCAGACCGTTTACATGCATACAAACCTTCATAACACACAAGGGGACGGGTAATAACCGGAAAAGCATGACATGGGACCTTTAAGATTACGGAAGTATTTGGCCAAAAGTAGTCACATTTTGTAAAAGTGAAAAAATTATCAAATCAGTTCAATAAATGGCCATCATTTGTAAGTTTGTATTTTCAAACTACAGAAAAAAACCAGTGGACTTTACCTCAGTGTCCTCAATGGTAGCTACGACCCTGGGTCAGGCGGGTTTACACGACATCCCTGTGTAGAGCAATAAGTGTTTTGTGTGGGTTTGGTTGCCAGTAGGAAAAAAGCTTTCCTTCATCCTCTATTGTTTGCTCTGTTTCAGCTTCTCAATGTGATGACAGAGTTTGAGCGCCGGGCCCAGCTTCAGTCCCATGTACTTCATAATGACATCACTGCGCAGCAGCATCAGAGCTCTGCCGTCGATCTCCTGCAGAGAGGGGATCATTCAGGGGGATACGTTACCAACACATACTTTCAGAATAATTGTAAAGGTCCCCTATTATACTCTTTTTCAACAGTATATTATAAGTCTCAAATATAAACAAAACATGTCTCTGAAGTGTTTGGCTTGAAATACCAAACAGATCGTGCATTGTAGCATCCCATAAACCCCTCTGTTTCAGCCCTGTTTCAAAAGTGCTGATTTTGTGTCTGTAGCTTGAAATGTAAATGAGCTGCTGCTGGCAGCTTGGTTGAGAGGACCTCCACTCTCAGGACAGTTCTGGTGCAGACCTCCACTTTCAGGCAGGGTTGGGTATCGTTTGAATTTCCACGATTCCGATTCTACTTTTCGATTCCGGTTCTTAATTCCGATTCTTTGAGGGGCAGGGTAAAAAAATGATACATGCTTCTTCCACCAAAAAAATTACATTTATTCGAGAAACTTTTACACAGGTTAGTTTAAAGTAATATTCACATTAATAAGTCTGTTTATATTCACTGCTATGTAACTGTAACCTGAGAACCACTGAAGCTACAACAGTGCAACAGTCCAACTTTTAAAAACAGTTCTTGTTGAGAAAAACAAGCATATCTGCCTTCTCAGGCATACCGGGAAGAAATGTTTGAACATTTTGAAGTAAAATGCTTCAATCTGGTGCACACGCAGAATTACTAGAGACTAGATCTAGGGAGTACAACTCTAAACACCCATATGAAAAAGATCGGTTTACATTTTAATAATTAAATAAGTATGTGAGCATAACCAGTAACCTACCATAGCCAATAACAAATACATGTAACGTATTTTATTTTTGTTGTTCATTCATATCTTATTTTACTATTTTATTTATGCATATTTTTTGTATCTCTCCAGTTTAAAACGATATGTCTGGTTTACTGTCCTATAGTACACATTGGAATGATTTCAAACCTGTTTTATCCTAATAATTATAAAAGAGTGCCTTGGCAATATGTGTTTACATAAATTGTGATCAAAACGTTTGAGACCCACTGAGATAACTTAGACTAAAGTCCTTTACCTCACTGAGCTGAAGTTATCAGCCTCTCAGTCTGACTGGAGAGGACTCTCCCTCCACATCATTGTAGAAACATCTTTCCCCTTTCTCCCTCGCTCACTCGCACTTTGGCTGTGAGCTGCGGGCGCCAGATATCCCCCATTTTCATCACTGGCAGCGCCCATCGTACAGGTAGGGTTGCCAACTTCCAGAAATGGAGAAGATTTTCGGGTTTCTGGCGGATTTAGTTCGGTTTTAGGGTTATGTTATTTAATTCTTTTGGGGGAGCCAGCCCCCTAGGGTTCGAGGGGTCAAACCCCCCAAAACCCTCAAAATGCATAGAAAACTATGCATACCGAAAACACAATGATCTTACACCTGCATTAGGCTAGTAGGTTACTACATCACATTGTATATCAGCATGTTCAAATCGGATAGGTGGGCACTAGGGACATCTGGGCACCTCGATGTACAATTGGCTATTTTGTCCAAAATGTTAAAAAATAAATATTTGAAAAATGGTATTAAGTAATGCAAAGTATACATGATGTGAACATGCACGGTACATCATTATTAGACTTAATGTTATCCTTCAACACACACACACACACACACACACACACACACACACACACACACACACACACACACACACACACACACACACACACACACACACACACACACACACACACACACACACACACACACACACACACACACACACACACACACACACACACACACACACACACACACACACACAAATCCGATTATCTCCGTTTCGATCCTGAAAGTATTTGAACAGGCCGTGGGGGGAATGTCCCCGGTAGAAACGAGGTGAAATAGCCAAAAAATAAATAAATAATAAAACCGGGGAAAAGTGAAAAAAAGTGTCCGAAAATAGGCACTCGTGAGGAGGGCAGAGTCCCCTGTCAACTCCCGTTACATTCCTCCATGGTGTCATTTGAGCGAAAAACTTTTACAAGAACCAGGCTGGGGGGGTCAAAAGGGCTTGACCAAGGCCGACCCAAAGTGCACGGTGGGTGGACTCATCACCTCCGTGATGAGTCTCCATTGTGATTTGAAAACTTCCATCAAACGAGTCCTTCGGTGGGCGGGGAAAAACACGCATCAGAATCGTCACTTCCTGTACTGACAGTGGAGGTGTCCTGAGAGTGGAGGTCTGCACCGGAACTGTCCTGAGAGTGGAGGTCTGCACCGGAACTGTCCTGAGAGTGGAGCTCTGCAGGCAGGCTCCCATGGCTTGGTTTGGTTTATAACAAAACAATGGTGCTCTAGGACGAGATTCAGCTGATAAAATAGGCGGGTGTTACCTTGGTTGGTTATTGGCTCATGGTTGCAATACCCAAAAAAAACATAGTGACATCACAATGTGGGCAACATCTGATCAGTTCATTTTCAGACCGGTTTTTATAAAGATGGATCAGGACAAAAAGAGAGAATCTATTTTTTCTTGAAACTTTCCAAATGTCTTTACACATAGGAGACACATGAAAAAGTGGATTTTGCATAATAGGTGACCTTTAAGTTAAATGGTGAAACACCAATTTGACAAAGAAGAGTGCTCATATTCATGACATACTCACATGTTTTCTGAACAGTTCGACATGCGGGCCGAGAGTTTGGGGGTCAGCCTCTTGGACAAACCGCATGACATCGTCAACTGACCAGGAAGAGGTGTCGCTCCCTGAACCCTCCTTGTCCTGCTTCACGTGGTCTGGGCCTGTCGTCGAGCTAGCGGCTGGCAAAAAAAACAAATCAATTATACCTTCTCTTTATGATAGTAATTTAAATGGGTTCAATTAAAAAGGTTTATAGGAAATAATTTTTGTGCCTAAACCTCAACAACCGAGTAACCACCGTCCTCTTCTTGAATGTAAATCATTTTTAAGGGCATCATTTAAAGAAATGTGATCATAATATAAATAAATAATTGTATTTAAATGTCATTATTACATTTAGTAACCCTACCCTCAACTCGTCTGGGTGGACACATCTGGCCAAGCTCAGTGGGGTTTGAACTGACGCGTCTGAGGGGTGGCGGCGTGTGCGAGTGTCCGGGGTAATATGGCCGCTCCTTCTTTGTTACTCTGTAGTCCGATGTGTGAGAGGGGTGGGTGCTGGGAGCAGCATCCTTTGTTGAGTCTTCTTTAGACAGGCCATTTTCAGGGTGGGATAGTGGTTCTGGTGCAATAAAAGGAAAGAGAGAAACTGTTAATGTTGTGTACAAACAAAAAGATGCTGCAAAGAACTGTACCATGAACAACGCAGCCATAAAGTGACCAACTTATGGAGGAAGAGCTTAGAGAACATGCCTCTGATAAGATCTCACAGTGCTCTAAACCTTAAGATCAAAACACACCAGTTCATTCATTTTTCATATTGAAAAATCGTCCCTTAAAACAAAGGGAATTGCTACAAAATATATAATTTCAAAATTGATCTAGATCTTAACAGAAATCAACCATTCACCCCCTGGGAACATGGTCTTATTATCTACCAAATTCTGTCATTGACAAAAGACAATTAACTTTAGCTTTATTTAGTGATTATACAAATGATGTTTAACCTTTCCACTTTTCAGATGGACTGTTGAAAGAACATCACTTTGCAATGTACATTATAAAAACAACTACCGGTAGTGTAAATTAGGTGGGACCAGTTCTGTCGTAAAAATTCAAAGGTTGAAAAGAAATCATAATTATATAATCAGTAACTAAAAATAATTTTGTTCTAGAAAATATCATATATATAATATATATATATATATATATATCTATATATCATTTGTTTGAAGATATTATGGCTCACAGTAAGTAAGTGAGCCTACAGCTGACTTAAACGTTCACCCTGTTACTGCACAAGCCCCTGTTTACAGTTACTCCGTCCACACTTCTGCCCACCTGACTTGGTCCTGTTGTAGAAGCGTGTGTTGTTGCCGAAGGAGCTGAACGGCTGGGAGCTGAACAAACTGTCACTCTCCAGATGTTGGCACATGTTTTCCAAGAACCGCAGCACAGACGACGTACTGGAGGCCGAGGGCAGCTTCACATAGCGGATACCATGCTCTGACCGCACTGAGGGGTACAACACAAAGAGCTGTTAGCATCACACAAAGACACACACACTGTATGCATTCACATCTTAAGAAAAACAGCAGATGGTTTAGGGTAACCACCCTCCCTTTAGAAGCAAAAACCCACCTTTTTTAGCCCATCCAACACTGCACCAAACACCCCTCCTTCCACCAACACCCACCCAAGCCAAGCTTCCACAAATTAATCCCCCTGCCCCGCCTCCTCTTCACCCTACCTCTCCGAATCCAGCCCCCCAAGGGAGACCCAATCCCAGCATCCAAAACCAGGTTAGCCGCACATGTCATTTATGATTACAGACACAGGGCTCACATCAGCTGCTGCCACAGGCCCTGTCTTTTATTCCGCCACTCTTTCCCCGCACACATACAAACTGACACACACATGCAACATGCATGACCCATGTGTGAGTGCTTTAACCAATTGCACCTGTCTTATTGCAAATCCATGCTTTATGGCATTAGGAATATATTATAATTTTTCCAGGACTGATTTTCAAGAAGTGATTTTTTCCAAGGAATATTTCAACACTTCCTTCTTTGCAAGATAACAAAATCTGTCTACCAGCACCTCCAAATCTGGCATGTTATTTTAGGTATTATTGATTTGTTTAATTTGTACAAAAACTGAAGTGTGTGTATTATTTGGAATTTTTCTTGGCCGGGACCATTTGGCGTTCAACCAATAGAGAGTACAGGAAGTTACTGCTTACAACTAAGAAATAGTCCAACAAATAGCCTGCTGTGTTACTGAAGGTGAAACAATCACTTCTACACTTTGTATAATTAAATAGACAATATATAACATGTGGAATTTATGATCTTTAGAGGTGCTGCTAGGCAGATTTGATTACCTTTGCAGAGAGCCAGGCTCAAGCATGTTTCCCACATGTTAATGCTAAGTTCAAGCTCAGTCAAATGTCCCAAATATGATCTTAACAGTGTGCATGTATGTGCTCTTACTTTCAACGGAAACATGTTAGTGAATCACTAAAACAAATTACTAAAACATTACAAATAAGTTGCTAAAAGTGGAAATCATATTTTGTTTAAGCAAAAAGCCCAACAATTGATAATTTGCTTCTCAAACATGAGATTTGATATTTTCATCTAATTTCATATTGACCACATAAGAGTTTTACACTTTCAGTCGGACAGAATATATCTGTGTCACATTGTTAACCTACAACTTCTCTCAGAGGGGTTATCCTGTGGTGTTTACTGTATTTACCTCTGATGACCTCTCCTCCTGTGTGGGACTGGCTCTGCAGGAAGGACAGCATCACAGAGGGCTGGTACGTGCAGTCCACACAGGCCTGAACAGCCTGCTGCAGCACTGCGTTGACTGGAGCCGGCCCAAAGTGGTCGGGCAGCTGCTGCACGAGCTTTCTGTCAAGATGCGGGCCGTAGTTCCCGTGCTTGTTCACATAGACACACACTGGAATAAACAAAGAGAGGGAAAATTGTACCAATCCAAACATTGTTGAATTCTGACTGTTGACTTTTAAATCCAGCTAGAAAGAGTGGTTGATCGTGAACATACATGAGTACACCTGAGGCTCAGTCTGTTATCTTACCTGTGCAAACTACATTTGAGCTGTTGCTATGGTTGTTGTCTGCTGAGGCGTGTCCGGGGGTTAGTCTGGTCTCTGGAGGGGGGGCTGTAACTGCCGGTGTCCCCAGAGATTTCAACACCCCTGGCTTCCTCTGAACCAAAACACAAACAAACTCTTTTTCATTAACTTTCTGTAACCCACAAAGTTTAGTAATGATTTATTAAAAGGTGCATTTTAAAACTTTGACTAGTACACACAAACTGCACTGCAGCACATTTTGCAGCTTCTAGCATAAAGCTCCTCATTTATCATGAATAAACATCCTCTAAGTCTTACCTCTGTTAAACAATGCACCTCTGACCCTTTTTCCTCTACATCAAATCTGCCATAATACTTAAACATAAGATGACGGGGTCACTGGACCGCAGCATAACAGATTACAGCGCGGTGACATCTCACCTTGTTCCGAGGCTTGGGCCCTCGCTTCTTGTGTGGTCTGGGGGCCAGAGGAGCCTCAGAGCTCGTCCTGACAGGACTCGCTGATGCTCCATTTACTGCTGCTGCCGCTGCAGCCTCAGCCGCTGCCTTCAACAAAGCAATGGTCAGGGATTTGGGACGACGACCACGGACCCCCTTGCGCACAGGGAGGGGGGGCAAGGGGTTTGGAAGTCGGTATGAGGTCTGCATGTAGGAAGAGGAACAGTTGGAAGAGGAGCGACGTGTAGTGAGGGAGGATGAGGTGGAAGAAACCGGAACAAGCAGTGCCCCAGGGAGCGTAACTGTAAAATATGGGATTATGGAGATAGAGAGAGAAAAAATATGTTGTTATTATTTTTGTAATATGCATGAAAGATGCTAAAGATCATCATAAAAGATTAATACAGGTTCATTTGGACTTTTGCTAATTGAATACATTTTAAAACTGCAGCTCAAAAACAATAATACGGGCTTCAAACAAAGGCCTGTGTTGAGAATAATCTTTGCTAAATTATTAGCAATGTCACATTTACACCCTTAAGACTGTGTTCAGTGTTAAGACAGATTTTCAAAAAAGGAAAAAGAAATGTCTGAAGAAAGACAAAGGGGGAACTGTGTGGTTCTGCAGCGGAGATTTGTTTTGATTTTCCTGAGTCCTCTGAGATTGGCAGGTCCTTTGTATTTGGCCCCTCCTTACGCTGAAATCAGAGTCAAAAGTCACAAACCCCCAGAGATCTGCCTGCTAGACTTTTCCTTAAAACTTCTGCAAAACTTCTGCTTCCAGCAACACAACACAAATAGTTATTATGGTGATAAGATGTTAACCCTTTTCCCACATACAGCAGAAGATATTGGATTCTTGGGGCTGGTCAATTGGGAGTTTAGAATCTGATCAAACCATTATGTGTATCAGATAAGAATCCTTTGGAAACGCCATTTCAAAACCTGCCTTTTGGACTGTAATGCCACTTTGTTATACTCGTTTGCTCACTTACATAGACACCATTATACTGGAGTGTCAATATATTGACAGAGGCAACCATTTTCTGCATGTAGGTTGTCACATTTTGAGAACTTCCAAAGGTGGATGAGTACTTTAGTCGCTGTATTTGTGAAAAGCTACAATTGGCTGACAATATCAGCCTAGCAGGTATATCAGTAAGACATTGGTTTTAAAATCCAGTGTGCCATCCCTTGTCCGACAATGGCACATTATACAATAAAAATACATGAAGAATACCTCAGAAAACAACCTAGCAACCTCTCTCTCTTAAAAGTCTCTCCACAAAAAAATAATATAATTGCAAAATATCCATCAGCGTAGGTGTTAAAATAGAAGGACAGTGGCAATAAAGTGAGTAAAAAGGAAATAGGTATTGTGAGAAATGAAAAAAAGCAGTGGCTACACCACCCCCGTCTGTGCTCATTAGCCCTGCATGACTCTGTGATATGATCACATAATTATCAAAGAGGTTGTGTGAAAGAAGGAAATTGAGGAAAAGAGAAAGATAAGCCTCTCCTCTTTCAATACAAGTGAACTGTTTGGTTAGAGCAGCGTCCTGAGAGTGCATGTGGAGGCTCTCATGGGGCCCGGGCTTTCATTAGAGCTTCTTGACTGAGGCAATATGGAGACACTATGGCAGGTTTACAGTATTCTCTAAGGGGCCAGCCGGGGCACCCTGAAAGCGGCTTGATTGGGAAATGAGTGAAAGTGGCCGTCGAAAGAGCAGTGTTTTGTTTCAGAGGGTGAGGTCTCACTCGCTCACCAGGAGTGGTCACACAAAGCGTGCTCAGAGAGCAAAGGAACAGAAATACCAACCTGCACGCACAGTGGCACGCGTATTCACCGAGCGAGCAGGATTAAGCCCTACAAAGGCAGATCAAAAATGATTTGCAGGGTACCAATCAGTATCAGCGGGTTTTAACTCTCCAAGGGAAATCTGAGTTGGGAGCCCACTCTGATCTTTCCTTGTTGAAAAAAAGAAAGTCTAATCCATTCACGTAATGTGACAGCCACTGAAGCAACATGTTCAACTTCCACACTGGTGATTAATGTCACATTATGATGGTTTTGAGCTTAACATTTTATAAAAAGTAAAACAAACTAATCATCTTTGCATTTTTTACTTCAACTTTCAAATGTTTTACATCCGTCTGACAGCATCATGAATATTCTGTATCCACTTGTTCAAGCTCTTCATCAAAGCAATATCCAATCCAACTTTATTTATATAGCACATTATAAACAACAGAGTTGACCAAGGTGCTGTACATCAATACATATATAAAAAGCAGCATAAATATATTTAGACTAATAAATGTAAAAGCACGAGACAATAAAACCATATCAAATGTATACTAAGAGTAATACTCAAACTTAGGACTGTGTGTGCTTTATGGCTGCACTATTTGATGAAATATATATATTATAAATGTCTTCATACATGCAGCATTCTATAAAATGTCTCCACACAATACAGCCAACCGTTTTGTCACTTGACTTCAATTCAACTTGAATTAATTCAAACATTTCACAAACAAATATTTGTTGACAAAGGTTTTGCAAATAAATGTTCATTTTACTCATCAGAAAGGCAATACATGGGATAAGCTCTACATGCTTTACAGTTATAGATTTAAATAGATATGTATTTTTTTTGTAAACACTGCATTAGCATTAACATTACATTATCATTTCTGTACTGTTTTAGAATGTAATAATAAACAATGTCTGCCTGGTGTGGTAGTAAAGATGCATACATTTCTAAAACTATGCTATGTTTGGAAGAAAATGTGAATTGTTGTATACTGGCTAAAAAACCTAACAATCATCTAGGGAAACACTTAAAATATGCCCCATTTAGATAAACTCCAAAAAAGTGAATTGATTGGACCATCCAAAAAGCTTCAAAATGTTTACCATGGCATCCCTAGCATGTGGTTCTGATCATGACTATATAATTCCAACTGACCCGTCGACCCGTCTGCGCTACAGCCTGAGGAAACGTGTGTATGTGACAGTGTGTGAGCGCACATGCACGCCTGAGAACGGGGTCGCTGGGAAGTGTGTCTGCTGTCTAGGGGGTGGGGGGAGGGGCTCCACACAGAGCCTCATCTAATTACAACCACACCCCCTCTACCCTCAAATGCTGAGCACCCAAACACATACTGTTGAGTAAATCTGAAGCAGTATAAAACTCATGAACTGCGAATCAGATGTGTGTGTGTGCGTGTGCGTGTGTGTGACTGTGTGTGACTGTGTGCAGACTGAAGAGAGGAGGAAGTTACTTAAATAGCTGCAGGCACAATGTGTAAACACAATACAAATTCTATATGAACCACCAGTGTTTTGAATGCAACTTAAGTGGATGTTCACCGTTGAATAGAGTCAAATAAGTTCATATAATGATCAACACAAGGGAATAAAAACAGCAATGAAAATATCTGAAGATCACTAATCCTTCCCTCATTATTTGGCAAACTAATTCCTGATGTTTCTCTCCCACACACACACACACACACACACACACACACACGCACACACAGACAGATTAAAAACACATGGAGCACCAACAATAATTACTGACAAAAAACTGTTAAATCTACAAAGTTTGATTCTCTCTGACAAGCAATAGCCACTAGGCTCTCAAAATGAATTTGACTGAATGCAATGCATTCAAAAAGTCTTCACGTTGAACAAAGAAAACAGTGTCAAGCTGCAGTCTTAATCATTAACACCCGAGTAGGCGGCTGCTACACATGTGAGAAGACATGCAACGTTCATGTGAACAGCAGATTTACCTTTCACGTCCCTTTGTATGTTTTGACAGCCCAATGAGTTAAAATGTGAAGGCAGTTTTTTTAGTTAATAATCCTTAAAGCCATTTGGGGAGAGAATTATCAAATCTAAACACAATCATTTCTAAGACCACCACTACTACTTTCTGAACCGAACAAATCATTGACTGAATTAGTTTGAATTAGTGCAGTTTTTACACATGTTGATTTGTAACATTTTAGGGAAGAAGAATCCCCAGAAGTCTAATGAAACATGTTATTGCTACAGAAATATAACTCCACTTGACTTCAAGGAACTGCATTGTATAACTAAAACAATCTTTAAAAACACAATGAAGCCAAAATACTGGAAATAAAAAGTGTGAAGTTTAACTTGAAGAAAACAACAAAAACTCACCAGCAGTTTCCCAGCTTTAGTTGTGGCTCTTGCAGTAGTAGTAGTAGTAGTAGTAGTAGTAGTAGTAGTAGTAGTAGTAGTAGTAGTAGTAGTCGAGGCAGTGGTAATGATAGTTGTAGTAATGTCCGTAACAATACTAGTCACTCAGTCTGGTTGCTTCCTGGTTCTCTTTTAGTAGCAACTCTTTCTCTTGTGTTGATGTGTTTCTTCTTTCTGACTGTTTTTCCTCTTCCTAACTTACTCTATATTCTCATCATCTGCACTCCATGGCTGTTTTCTGTCTTTCTATCAGCTGCTCTCTCTATGAGTGTCTCCCTCTTGTTTCTCCCAGCAGTAGTCCACAACAAAGCCCACGCTGCTGCTGCTTCTGCTGCTGCTTGTTCAAGCTGCTGCTGCAAAGCTTCCCTTCCAATGAATGAGCATGAGCATGAGGGGGGGGGGGGGTGGTGTTTATATTTGCATACGGGCTAGGGAGGGGTAGACTGAGTGAGGGAGGGAAGGGTGGGTATGTTGGATAGTGAGGAGGGATAGGGGGGAGTTGAGCCCTTTATTCATGTTATCTGTAGGCCATATCGACAGTCTACATCAGTCACCTGCTTCTCAGTGAGCCCCTGGGGAGGGGGAGAAGACGGGGGAGAGGGGTTAACTGTGGGGCTCTCGGATCGGATGGGGGATGGGTGAGGTAAAAGGTTCAACTGGATCAGAAGAGTCCCAAATGAAACTGGGCAAACTCCTGGAGTTGGTGAACACGTACGCAAGCTTTCACTCAACACACGAACGAACGAACGAACGAACGTAAGCACAGCCCAGAAAGAGGTGCCCCCTCGCTGTGACCCTAGCCTATTCAGACATTCCCTGGTGAAAGATGGCCAGGTCCAGTGTCAGGAAACAGTGGTGCAGTCGGATATCACCCTGGCTCTGGAACAATGTGGAGCAGAGCGTTTAGAGGAAGCCTGCATGGGAAGTCCCTTCAGTCTTCTGATAGGGCTGATGTTGCAGATTCAAGGAACAAACTATTTGATACAAGTATGTGAAGCAGTGGTGTATCAACGAGCTTACATATGTGACATCATTCTTGCACTGCTTATGATTTTAAATGAAAGAAGAGGTGGTAAGGTTCACATAAAGGAAACAACAGCTTTGACTTTAAGGCACTGATGTCATCTTTTTAATAAATAATACCTTGGTAAATTGTGGCAAAATGCCCTAATAAACAACTTATTTTTCCTAGTTTATACTTTAGTTAAGTATTCAAAAATAAAATGCATGTCTTAGCCTAACTATAGAATATAAAAGGTGACAAAAAAAATATAATTTTACTATAAATAGACCCAAGCTAGTACCAAGTGTATTTGTGAAGCGCTTTGAGCATCTGGAAAAGCGCTATAATAAATGTAAGGAATTATTATTATTATTATTATTATTATTAAGTGTCTGTATCTGCTAAAATAGAGGCATGCTCTATTATTCTATGCATTATTCGGGCTATTTTGCATTCTGACCCAGTTCAGTTCACCAACAAGCCAAGACAAAGACGTTTCACACAAAACATGAAAGAAAGAAAATCAGTTTTGCATGATTTACCGTCCAGAAAAGAGAAAAGATTATTAGAAAATCAATTTTGGCATCCGCTGTAACTTCTAACAAAAAAGAATAGCAGGGTCACAACATGGACATTTTGATGAAAGTGAATTAGACATTTTAAATAGAGTAGTAATTACTGTCTCTCACTCCCTTTCTCACATGTACAGCTATATCAGCTCATTAACACCTCAACAAAGCCCTACTTATTCACTTACAGTACTCCCATACAAACATAGCTGTCTGCTATTGCTATTATCATCACTATTTATTTCTTCAAAATGGACTAACGCACAAAGAGTACATCTGTGTCATGCTCTCTGCAAACACAGACCTGGGTCACAACAACTTTGATTATGGATTAGATAATGGTCAAGCAGACAGATGTATAAATTCATCTGCTGCACAAATCTGTTTACAAACTCGTGCTGGTGCACACATATTTGGGAATCTGGAGTGCTAACCAACCCACAAACTGTGAAATATGACAACCCTGTCAGTTGTGTTGGCTGACTGGTCAGAACATCTGGGATTCAACAAGACAGATTTGTCTCCCCCTTCCTATATCGGTTCATGAGATCATACAATCCCACATCTGAGGCTGCGGCCCCACGAGGACGAAAACGGCTAAACGCATAGGATTAACGCAAACGCAATCGCAAACGGCTTCCGTCCACATGCAATAATTATCCGGATAGTGTCTGCCCACACGAGACCGCTCCGTTTAGCTCCAACCGCTGGAGAAGCTGCAGTACATATGCAGGAGCCTCTACGTGGCGCTGTAACTTCCTCCACAAAATCAGCGAAGAAGCATGGTTGTCATGGTTGCCCTTCTGTTTATTCTCCGCGGTGGGGGCCGAGGGAACCGGGCAGAGTTTTTCGCCAGTCAGCGTGTATTAAAGTTGAAATCTTCCGGACAAAATTATAAAAGTGCCGGTCAAAGGTCTTCTTTGTTATTTATTGAGCTTTAAAACAAATGAATAACGACTCTATATAATATAATGATAAAATACACGGAGCCTCTCTTTTTCCTCCCTCTCTTCGGACAGCGCCAGTGTCTGTCTCATGCAGCAGCTCATCCAGTAATGAGTGACCCGGCCGACAGTAAAAATAAACATTGTTATAACTAGTTTATGGAGTTTGAGAGGTAATTAAAATAGCTAAGGGTGATGATCTGACTTGAAGTGTGTGTTTTGCTGCAGCGGGAGGAGCTGCAGGTGAGCAGAGCTGCGTGTCTCCGTCCTGTCAGATTAGACTTCACTCGCGAGAGAAAGATAAATAATCTGAATTCAGGGTGCAGTTTACTTTGACGTGGGGGTGAGTAGCAGAGGTGGGGAGAGGCGGGGCTATTGCCTCATCATTATTGCTGTAGATGTTGCACAAACAACTGTAGCATGGTCAATAGCGTCCGGAGCACGATAGCAACTCTGCGATCCGCCATTGTTGTTGTTGTTGGTGGCGAAACACTTCAGCACTGGCGCGGGGTAAGCGGAGGTGAGCAGAATAGGTGGGGAGAGGCGGGGCTATTGCGCAATCACTATCAGTGATCTGAAAATGTCCGTATAGGGCGCACACACGGAGCTGTTTGACCCCCCAGAGAGTGGCGTATGCATTTCTATCCACCTTGGGACCCGTTGTCGTTTCCTCAGTCGTTTAGTGCCATATTCGGTCGTCCTCGTGTGGCCGAACGGTCTATATGACACTAAACAGTAACGCAAACGACCGAATTCGTCCTCGTGGGGCCGCAGCCTGAGTGTCCGAGGATCTCCACCCAGGGCTTGCCTTGCAAAGGTGCACTATGTTTTCTAAGAATTGTGAGTAGATAACGTATTTTTTTATTCAAACCAACTAACCTGGCTCAAGCTCAAGCTACATTATCTCCAACAAAATCATTGTGTGTTCTGGAAGAATTCCACAGACACAAATGACATTTCACTTATACGTATATATGTGGTAGTGTACATCTCAGTGCAGTGCAGACCTGTAGAAGAGCTGAGCTGCCATGGCTTCCTCATTTCACAAGCAGTATGGGGATAGTTTCTAAAAACAACCGTTTCCTTACTTAATGCTCGAGCACAACTTGTTAGAAAACCACAAATGATGATCCCCGTTCTCCTCTTTTCTTGTCATGGGTGCCACTGGTATGCATGAGTCACCGATTGTTTTCTTGTTGACAAAGTTCTCACTAGGGATAGGGCAGCTCACATTATAGGTTTAAAATAAGTCTGTGTTTATTTTTATGAATCCAGTCATTAGATTTATCTAAAGGCACATTTGAGTCTTGCCAATACAGACCACTCCAAAACAGAAAATGGCCCCTGGTGAGCTCTAGAGGCAGGTATAGGGATGTTGCATCATGACAGCTCTCTCAACACACGATGATTAGTATTTTATAGACCAGGCAGTCTCATATAAAGCAGACATTAACGTCTCACTGGTGTAACACTATACAAACACTGGAGGCTGAAAACTCGACTGCCTCAACGCCCTACTGAGGACTGAGAAATGTAACTGCTGCCATCCATCAACAAAATGAAGGTTGTTGGTCCGAGGTATTCAAAGCCACCTGTTTCCCGTCCAGCGGGCACCAACAACAGGGTCAATGGGAGGAAATTTCTGGGTGGGAGCTAATGTATCTAACAGCAAGCATGAGGATGATTGATAGTTGCAGCATCTGCAACATATCCACTCCAGAGTCATTGGTCAAAGTCATTTTGATGGATGAGAAATGTCTAAATATCAGCCAAAGAAACTAAACGGATAAACCTTCAACATTAAGCTTCAGCATTAGCGCACATCATATGTGACATGCTCCTGTAACTGCTGTGTCTAATTAACATATCATTACATCTTGATTAATAATTGTAGTTCAGTGCTGCGTTCACTCTTTAATAATTTGTGCAGAACATACAGGGAATGTTTTTTCTAAGTGACATTCAGTAGTCCACATGGGGTCCATGGGAAAATTAGGAGTATATAAAAACACACAGAAGAATGTGGTTTAATGTTCTTGTTATCTGAAGGGGCCTCAGAAGAATCTGCCATTTTACATTTCTCAGAAACAAAACAGTCGATATAATACGAGGCAGTTCTCAGTCAAATTAGATGACAAGTGCAAACAATGGAACACTATTCAGAGGATTATGAACAAACATTTCTGGGCATACATTACAAAGTCTGTGTCTTTCAGAGTAAGTCAGTGTTTGTTATTTTGCTCTGACTGCCAAGCTTTTTTGCCACATCTTTCAATGTGCAAAATGGAGCCAAAAGCAGACCAATAAATCACACATTTAAAAAAACAAACAGCCTCTGGTTATGTAAAGCACTGGATTAATATATGAGTGGGATATTTTCAAGCAAACCCACTGAATCTTTAGGGAACTTGGCAGACTAAATGTGGAGGTCAGAGCTGCGGGTCACAACCTCTACAACAAAAACAACCAGCTCAACACAGAGCAGAAGGAAAAAACACAGAGGAGATTCACAAATAAAAATCCAACTTCAACAATTAGAACAGATGTTGTTATTTATAAGTTCTTCTACATTTTAAATTAACTTGATAGGGTGAACATGTGTGCCTTTCTGAACAATAACACACACTCAAGGGTCTAGCAATTGTAGACTTCAGTTAATTGTTAACCTTCTAAATTACGCCTTCATACACACTCACATAATTATCTATAGGATGTCACTAAAAGAGTTTCTCATTACAAGAATAAAGGAACCAACATTTAGCAAGGTAATTATACTGCCCATTAAGCCATTAGTTCATGATACCACATAATTACCTTGAATAAGTACTAAGCAATTCATCTACCCCAAATTAAATCTGTGATATTTATAAAAAACTTTTTTCTTTCTATGAGATTAAGAAAATAAGCAACATATCTTTCACTTCTATATATTTGTTTTAATAGCATTATTAGCTATAGCTATCGTTCCTGCTTGTCATGCTGCTTGTGTCTGCCACAATAGGCCTCCCTTGTGTTTTGCAGAACATCAACTGCATCAAAAGGAATAATCCGACAACATACCATCAATTATTATGATGTTCAATGAGTACTTCTTCGACAACAGGTCACAGTTTGCCAAAGATCTACTCAAATGCTTGCACTTTGTGATGTAAAGTCTCAGCGACAGCAAGACAGACTGAATAAGCTCTGAACAAGGCCTCTCTGTCTTTATAATGGCTCAAGTCTGCGCCCGAGAAATATGACACCCAGTATCGGAATGATTAAGAAGAGAGCACCAAACAAAAAACCCTTTAAGGAAAACTCTACAAATACGCTGAGCTGTCAGTCACAGAATTTGCCCAACTCAGCTCTCAGCCTGTAATGATGAAGCAGAGGCATCAGAGTTTGTGCTCTGCTGCTCTCTAGTGGGGGCAATTGAATAATGTAGTTTGAAGATCTGAGATAAAATGCCCCTTTCCCCTTAAAAACAAGAACAACCAAGTAAGTCTGTGCACTAAACTATCCAACTATTGGCATGAATAATGGTCTAAACTAAGATCTTAAAACAATCATGGAATCATAGCTGGAAACATTAATTTTGTATTATAATTTGTATGAAAATGTATGCATTATCATGATTGGTAATATACAAATGTGACATATTGTTTAGTGGAAACCAGTGGCATCAGCACAAGCTATATCATCTATTGCTACTCACAGAAAATAGCATTAAAAAGCCTTAAATCACAATATGTACACTCTACACGTTACATGACAATCGATACAAAATAAATATCAGTATATATCAATAAGTATTACTTACAGAAATTTCCGGGCGGCTGTAAACTGTGTTTCGTCAGGGCACACCAGCCGACAGGGAACACGTCTCTGGAGTCAAAGGGGCACCAGTAATCAAAGGCGCCTCGCCAGCCGTCGAACATGACGAAAATCTCCAGACCTCTGACCTCTCCAACTGTGGCGGGACAAATCAGGTAGGGGTTCTTCCTGTCTACCGCCTCCAGCTTCATGCCAGGCTGGAAGTAGTTTTTAACTGCTGTGGCTGGTTCCTACACACACACACACACACACACACACACACACACACACACACACACACACACACACACACACACACACACACACACACACACACACACACACACACACACACACACACACACACACACACACACACACACACACACACACACACACACACACACACACACACACACCACACACACACACACACACACACACACACACACACACACACACACACACACACACACACACACACACACACACACACACACACACACACACACACACACACACACACACACACACACACACACACACATTATTTCTGTACAATCCGATTATCTCCGTTTCTATCCTGAAAGTATTTGAACATGATTATTCATTAAGAAACAACATTTTAATTGTGTTTCATTAAAATAAATCACAATTTTCTCCACTTTGCTGTAATATGTGCCGCTGTGTCCCACCAACTGTGCTCATTACTGCAATAGAAATGAAACAAAGAATAAATTGACATCAGATGTGTCAATTCATTTTTGGCAGCGATGGGGCTTCAGTAGCGTCTACCAGTTGCCTTTACCTTTTTAAAAGCAGAGGCTGGGGCCATCTCTGCTCCACTCAGTGTCCGCAGGAGGAACATGGGCCATGAGGAAGCATTCATCCTGAAACCTAAACAGAAAATCTGATTTATTTAAATTATTAAAACCTGGACAGAGTTGTTGGCAGTATGAATCATTTTGCCTAATGACACGTTTACCCATTTAAAAACATGTCCAACAGCACATGCAATTACTACTTGCTAGTGACTTTGAGCCTTTAGCCTACCATTTACTAATAACGCTCAAGAATTCCTCTAATGACCATGCTTTCATCGTCTTAGACGCATCAGGTAAAGGAAGAAGAGACATTATAATTTCTAAAAAATCTGATTATATCTAGGATCACAGAAGATGACATAGAAGAAAACATTATTTAATTGACATCATCTGTTAAATTTCAACTTCAGATGTGTATTATTGCAGAGACTGGTTGGGTACGGTTAAATATTCAGAATTAAAAAAAAAGCAACCACATAGATGCTGAGATTATTTTAGATTTGACTTGCTTACACAATTAAGGGAAGTGGCAGAAATACACAAAAAGGAGCAAGTTATCCTAATGAGAGATAAATAAAACACGGATATATGCTGCTGTACTATATTAAAAAAGGAAAATAAACAGCTGCACATACATAACGAGAATAATAATAATACTAGCCTCTAATTAAACTGAAAGAATATACTGTATTCAACAAATGGTCATGCCCGTACGTAAAATGCCGTGGAGAGCGAACTCCTTGAGACTCAACATGCAGGAAAAAGGAATGCATCACTAAAACTGCTGTTGAAACCCGGAGAGGCTCAATATCACCCTCAGTTCCCCCGTGAAGGAGCAGCACCTGCAACTGGCCATGTGGGCCTTGTGTGGGGCATATACATGGCAGGTCAAACTTTTTTCTTTTTCTTTTTTCTCTCGCCTTTTAAATTGATCATTACCCCTTATATCATACAAAGCCATTTCTGTGTTGAAATAAGTGAACATTCTTGAAGGTGGAAAGTTCATAGAATGTTGGCGGTTGGAGTCAAGAAGGAAATATGACTTTGTACGATATCTTGAATAAATAAATACACATTTTGAAAATATGACTTTGTTTAAATGTTCCTTTTACTCAAAGTATTATTTATGTATATTCATAATATAACATGCTGATATCAAGCTCCAGATTATTTCCCGCAAAACACAGCGTAATTATTCCCAATTATATTAATATTAAGTCACAAAAAGAGGCGGAAAAGGTACTCAGATCTTGTACTTAGAAGTAACAGAGTGTAGCAATACACTGTTACAAGTAAAAGTCCTGCAATCAAAATGTTACTCAAGTAAAAGTAGAAAGGTATTGGCATCAGAATATCCTTAAAGTATCAAAAGTAAAAGTATGCATTATGCAGATTGGCCCCTTTTCAGAATAATATTATATGTTTTGAGTATAACTATTCATGCATTAATGTGTTTATCAAAGCTGGTAAAGGTGCAGCTAATTTGTAATTACTTTGTTTAGTGCAGGTAGCTTGTGAATATTACTCCAATGTCACTAAAGTCTGATTTTAGAGTTGATTGTATTTCACATCATTAATCCAAAATCTACATAACTACAGGTATTCAATAAATGTAGTGGAGTAGAAGTACACGATTTACCTATGATTTGTAGTGGAATAAAGTAGAAACAGAATTAAATACTTGAGTAATGTACAAGTACCTCAAATGTTACTTAAGTACAGTACTTGAGTAAATCTACTTAGTTAAAAACCACTGAGTGTAATATCTAGTATGAATGTGGAGTCGCTAGGTCACATGACAAAGAAGCTATTGCATTTTTTTAATTATTAGCATACTTTTCAGTGATAGACTTGGGCAAATTAGCAAGGTATGGAAGATAACATTGTTGAAAACCCTGTCAAACTAAGAGAGAAGACGTCATGGATCCGGATCAAGCCCCCAGGAAGTGCGCCGGACTCTGAGGAAAATATTCGTTGTGGCCAAACGGCGGTACTACACTTCCGTATCAGTTGCTGGGCCCGGAAAGACTTTTTCTCATTGACTAACATTGGGAAAGAGACGTCTGTAAATCGTTGGATAATTTTTTTGAAACTAAATAAGCCACCCAGTATGAACGTTTGTATAGCCCTTATTAAAAACATTCGGTTCTCAAGTTGTAAAATGTGCTAATAACGTTATTCTGAGAGTTATTTTCCTCGGCATTATGAACGCGGATCTACATCCATGGATCTAACCCACGGGACCGCGCCGCCCGGTACGTTCATGTGACGTGTTCCGTACTACATGAGTTTTACCTTTACCCATGGATGCACAATAAGAACAGATTATATGATTATATGAATACTTTTGTGACGTTTCACTCTCTCAAAAGTAGGGCCATTTTATCTTCATGCGCCAATGAGCAACTCTCATAGGAATGAACGAGGCCCCGACTCCCACGCTGTATCCAGTTCTTATTATACATCCATGATCCGGATATACAACCTGAAACTAACTTCACCGCGGTCATTTGCGGCTTTTGCAGCATAACACCATAGCCTGCATAACACGCTCACCTCACCTTCCACCTGAATGGAAAACGGCTAATAAACTGCTAAAACGGCAGAAAAACAAAATAGTGTCTGCCTTAATTAAAATCAGTTTGATTCAATAGTGATCTTTCCTTACACTAACTTAAAGTCAATGAACACCACGAAACAGTGAGTAAATAGCGTATATAAATAATAATTTGTTAAGCTACAAGTATTGTGTTAGTCTACGAGCCATTATGCTAATATGTTCAAGGTAAAATCCCATAGGCTTATGCTAATAACATAAGCGTTCTGTACCTGTGGCGAAAACTTGACAATCAGGGACTTTTTCTTAGCAGTGCAGCTTGCGAGTCATAATAGAGCAACATTGTGTTTCTTTTAGTTAAATGTCATTTCTAACAATCAATTTCTTTGGTTAAACTTTTTTTTTTGGTAAATTACCTGCATAGTGCCAGCTTTGAACCAATTTTCACAGTGGCTAAACAGTGGAATTACAACTTCCGGGTCCGTCACGTGACGCCATTAGCCCAATTTGTATGTATTATCAATAGACTATTTGAAAAGAGAGGATACTGAATCTGTTTATCTTAAACTTCCCAGTTTAAACGCTCAGTATACAAGAAAGTGCATACTGAGTATATCCCAAGACAAAAAATGTAGCAATGAAAATGTCCTGGCTGTGGAATGGATAAAGTACCTCTGATTCTGATGTCAAATGCAGTATGCCAAATACACCTGGATGTCTTTCTGCCTCTGGTTGCGATTGAAGTTTACAGGTCAACATGCTTCTCTGTAGTAGAATGTCCATATTGTATACACTCTGCATGCAACAGTTAACAATGTGTAAAGGCAGCTACAATACCTTTTGAACATAAACAAAAAACGATGTCATTCCGAAAGCATCACCACATCACCTGCATACCCTCAAGTATCTATGTTTAAAGACACTCACCCAGCGGTGGCTGCAGCATGTCTCCGGTCCTCTCACAGGTTCCTATTGGCTGGATGTCTAACGAATCAACCAGTCTCCAGAAGTCGTTGGTGTTGTCACTTCCATCCAGACGCAGGCGTAGGCGAGTGCCCATCATGCCCATCACCGTTGCAATGCACACAGAGTTAGAGTTGCGAGGGTCCCGTGCCTCAAGCTTCATTCCCGCTTTAAAGTCATTAGAGGGGGGGATTCTGGACTGCAGAGGGACACAAGGGCCTTCAGTCACTATCATGTTTTGTGAGGACACATATTTCTTGATTTATTACACATCTAATTATACTCCAATTAATAAATTGTGATTTATTTGAAAAACACAGTAAACACAGTAGGCTACGTTGTAATATTGTGCATACTGCGACTTCATATGTATTTACAGTAAATAGAGAATAAAGCTGCCGATATTCATCGTCTAATGTAGCCTACTCAGCCAATTTCTTCCTACTGAAAAAAATAAATGTAAATCTTTAAAAATGTGTCAATAAAACTAAATTGTTTTCCTTTAAAAGCCTGTGGGGTAGCAGTATTAAATAAACTCTTTGATTAGGACTATTTTCAGCCAGCAGCGGTTTATTTTACTATATTCAAAGATAAACTCATGTTCATCGTAATAAAGAAACATATCACTCACTACAACAGGGGGATGTGTTTTTAATCTTTTTTTTGGAAAAGAATGGAGCTCTATGGCACGGAAAAATACTCAGTGTTCCACAGACAATTGTTAGGTTTTATTTGGCACTTGGTCTTTGTTAACAGTGAGATAAATAGAGAATATACCTCAAACACCACATTATAACCAAACAACCCTAATTTAAAAACAAAAAATGGCATGCTTTTCCTGAGTTATAGCAGACTATATTCAACAATTTTTAAGATACAAACATTTAAAGAAAACAACAAGGGGTATGAATAACATTGGACCCTTTAAATGCAATGATAATAAAAAAGCAGCTAACCTGTTTGAAGCAAGTCGGTGACGCTGCAGTCGAGGACGTTTCTCTCAGATAATCTTCCCATCTGAATGATTCTAGCATAAAAAACAAACTGATGATTATTATAAGATCAGAAACGGCTTTACTTGTTGAAGTATGAGTACACATACAAAAAATGTCATAGAGTTTTTTGGGTTGCTCTGTGTATTGCTCACATACACAGAAATAGACAGGTAAAACAAGGTTAAACATTTACCTAAGATATAAGTATGTATGTGCTCTAGGTGAAAAACAACATAATAAGATTATTAAAAGAGTTGGTGCAGAGTGCATCCTGAAAAAATTAATTTTAATATAACAGTAATATAATGGAGTTTTTTATAAAATAGTTTCTTTTTTTCCAATAGCTTCCATCAACTTCAAATCTGACCCGATATTTGTATTACTAAGGAGGGACACATAAGACATGCTATAAAAAACAAATAATAATAATAATAATAATTTTTTGGAAAGTGTTTCTTTTTTTTCCTTCTTCAATTTATTGTAAAGGCCTTCAGCCACAGAGCATTATCCAACATAATATTGAACTACACTTAGCATTATTCAACTGATAGTTCGGAAGTAATGAGTTGCAGTTAGAGAGCAAAACAACCATGTTTACTTGTTTATAGTTGCTAAATACTTTGAGAAATACTCAAACAAAACTTGTTTGAAAATGTTTGTGAAAATCTGGGGAAACTAGAAAAACGTTCTTAAAATGGAGTTTAATATATAGATTAAAATATCTTTTTTACCCACGCCAGAAATGTACTGATAAAAGATAATAAACATAGGTTAGTGCTCGTACTGGAACCGAAGCGGCTGGATTACAAAAGCTATTATCTGAAAGTTTTAGAGGGTTAATGAAAAGATTAACTATGAACAGAAAGAAGCCAGAGATCAGAGTTGGCAACCATTAGATTTGTCGAGGGGAGATCCTGCTGTGATGCTGCTGCGTCTCTCTTTCTCCTCTTTCTGATCTGAAATCAAAAGATGATTGAACTGCTCATCAGAATGTGGGAGCTGCTGACATACAGACTGTAATTACTGTGAGAATGAAGGCATAAAACCTGCTATGGGAATAGTTCTGAGAAAAGAAAGACTACCAAAAAAATCGAATTATGTGGTTGGAAAGCGTTAGTGAGTATTTTTGATCCTTCTGTGTTTGTTTTATGATCAAACTGGTGTTGAAGTCTAGTACATTTGTTCAGTCAGCACTGTGAAGGCCTACCTCTGTGTGGTGTTCGGCCCATGATGACCACAGTTAAACGTGCCGCTGTAGGGGAGCTGAAGTCAGACAGGCTGCTACCTGCACAGACACAGAACAGGAGGGAAGGGTTTCATGTGATATTGAACAGCATTTCAAGTAAAAAGATGACAGTATGTTTAGATATATTGTTTAAATAGTAAATGCACATCTTTGATTCACATCCGCATCAACATTAACAGATGTGAAACTAATGTGCAACAATCCTTTCCCTTTGCACTGATGTTGCATCGGATCCTATGTGTATGTTGGGTGAAAAAGTACCTAATGTTCTAAAATACATTTCTGATTTGCCTCTGGTAAAACTAAACATGGAAAAGTGTTTATGCACCATGACACAAACTTCAGGGAAACTTTTAGGTTTTTTTTTCAATTAAGGCTTCAGTCTTTTATGTTTGCCCCTTAATTTAATTATTTTTATTTTATTTGGTTGATTTGGGTCCGTTTATTTATATCCTGCACTAACATTTTACAGGGTAAGGGTTTTTTGTAATTTATATAAAAAACGGTCTGTGTAGCCAAGGCCAAGGTTGTTTTCCAATCTATACCTAAATATTCACTAATGCAATAGTAACATTTGCTAAAGCTACTTAGCTGTTTAAAATCGAAACTTGAACTTCTTTTTTAATAAATATTGTTGTCTGCAGTACAAACAGATGAGACCTTTGACACATTGGAGACAAATAAAGGCATAAAGGTCATGGTAAACAAGTTGGTTTGAGGAACAGAAAAACTAAATAATGTCATAATCAAATTGGATCAAAACAGATAATATTTGACAGTCTCTAAGGATGCATTACATTCCAATAAAAACATGTATTCATTTTGCCGAACAAATAATTATGACACTGCATAAACCCTACCAACAACATGTTCACTCATGTCGATTTGAAATGTGTCAAAGGTCTCTGCGTTTCAAGTTTTGCTTCAGGACTAACCTTTACTCCTGATGCTGGTTACATAATATTAATAAAATAAAATAGTTACCACACGATCAATGCTGAACAAATGGCCCAAACATGTAGGTTCACAAAAACTCTGAACATACTCCCACTCCCTGGAAATTCTGTACATGGTGATAGCTCAAGAATGAAGCAAAAAAATTATCCACAGTATGAGAGCATCAAAAAAGTTGTGATGCACTGTAATCCAGAAATGCAGAGGTTAAATTCGTTCCAGAAGCCAGAGAATGTCTCCTTTTCCTGGTTTAAAAAATCTCAGCATCTGCAATGCATTGTGTCTGTCCCTCCCTCTGAAGATCCTTCTGTCTCTGCAGCGAATCCCATTGAGCCAGAAGGAGCCATAAAGATTCCAAGCTGCCATAAAAAGCCATTAAGACGTGTGGATGCGGGGCGACATGAAAAGGATTCCAACTCTGCTCTTCACTCAGCTGCAGCCTGCTTCAGTATTTGCTCTGCTCTGCCTCTCTTGCTCAAGAGAGTCTGACACAAAACACCCATCAGACCAGGAAGCACTTCATTTTACAACCCCCATTTGCACTAGGCACCCACTTATCTAGGAAGAGTAATGTTCACTAACCTGAACAGTGAGAAGATCTGAAAAATGACCCTGAGATCTGGTTTCAGGAGGGGTCATAACTTTTCCTTGACATGAGGAGCTGTCACAGTGTGACTTATGACAGTGGTTTTTCTCATGTGATAAAATAAATGCACAAATCGTTATACTGCAAACTTTACACTCAAGATGTTTTGTTCGAGTGATACTTAATTTAAAACAAAACAAAACAAAACAAAACAAAACAAATTCAGACATGTGAGAGGTTTTGGAGAAATGTACAAGTTGGCCTGGTGTATCACCCACAATTGGAAGTGGAAGTAGAAGTAGTTCAAAGCCCAAATACATTCCCACAAGACAAAGAAAAGCAGTCAATCTATGGAAGAAAAAAATCACTTGATTTAACAATTAAAGGTTTGGCTATCCACTAGTAGCCTATATATATATATGTGTAATTATTATATATATTATATATATATATATATATATATATATATATATATATATAATAATTACACACATTACCGCCGGGAGGTTGAGGGGTGTGACCCGCTGCAGGCCGTCACCTCCAGGGAGGTAACTTAAAACATGGTTTCATATAAAAAAAAACTTTCATTTCAGAATGTTTTTCATAAAAACAGTTTTCCTTATACCAACATTTAGGTCCCATCTCTGTGACTTAAGATTGAACGTGTGGTTGATGAAAAGCACACATCTTTTTCATTTGCAAGATGCAGGTTCGGAGGGGAAACACTGAATCAGCAGAAGAAGAAATTAGATTTGAAGAAAGGCATGTGACGCATTTTCTTTTGCGATATGCTCCCAGTTTGTGGGCGGGACAGTGGTCATTATACAGGGCTAAACCATACAATATATGGGCTAAACACCACTAACGTTTCGTTACAAAACGGAGCAGGATAGGAACATTATAAGGCTGGAAGATCGTAAACGTGTTTTGGGTTGAAGTGTAACCTCTTCAGGAATCCAGTAAACAAAAAGCAAAGGGGAAATCTGCAGAGTTCAACGTAGCTCCTGAACGCAGCGAGCTGTCCGCCTGAACAGAAAACCGTATACACGCTGTCTGAGTCAGTACAGGGACAAACAGCAGCTAACATGACCGCTTATCCCTTCAAACCCGTCACTGGCAGCACATCAGAGTAATAATGAGACAGCAGTCGTACCAACCTTTTTGGATTTTGATGGGAGATTCCTCACTTTCTATCAGATGCAAGCCGCCATATCCGCTGCAGGTCCGCGCATGTCCACCACGCAGTGCTGTAATTCATATTTTCCACTGGAGGTTTAAAAAAAGAAAAGAAGAAACAGAGTAATGGGAAATTGTCAATTAGTCGTTTTATTGAAACAGATATTGTTTAATGTTCGCTTGTTATAATAAACTGCATGTCGTTTGGAAACGAAAACATTAACATTTATTGTGTTTTTCTCTGTTTTAGGGTGGTGAAAATGCCACAGGTTAATATAACTGCAGACACCGGAAGACTAGTCAGACCTGAGTGAGTGACTGCTAAATAAGAAAAAAACACTGAATGAAAATGAGAAACATTAGTAGATTAAGTGTTTGTAATAACAATATGAACTATAGCCCAATAAAAGGACATTGGATGATTATTAATGACGAGTAAAAAGAATAAAACTTGCAAAAGTACATCTATTTACGTAATTTGTTCCTAAAGTAAAGTACTCATTATCCAGAATGCAACTTTTCTCAGGTTTGTATTAATATTCTTGCAGACTAAACAGCTGATGGGGTTCTTCTGTATTTTATAAGCTGATGCATCATGTAAAGGTAGGTAAGTATGGAATGCCATTTAAACCAAAATTAAATAAATAATTAAATACATATATATATAAATATGCCTATGAAATAAATAAATGAGGCAATAAATATGTATATGTATACATATTTATTAATATGCCTATGAAATAAATTCTGAAATAAATAAATGAGGCAATAAATATGTATACATGTACATTTAAATACACATGTATTTATTTCATGGGACTTTTATTTCATAATGACACGTTTATTTATTTCAGGGGACTTGTATTTCATGACACATTTATTTATTTCAGGGGACTTGTATTTCATAATGCCACATTTCCATTTCCTATATGCAAATGAACGGGGCGTGGTTAGCTCACAGATCCAGACCAAAGCAACAGCACCACAACACTGACTCATGCGGCTTTCACACCAGCGCTTTTCCCATTCTAGCTCCGTGCTAGAGCTTTTCTGGTTCAGCTCCGGTTTCCCTTTTCTGCTCCCGCTCTGTTCACACCGCCCGACTGGTGCTGCCGCTGCTGCGTCATGACGTCACCGTTTACATCGCTGATTTGATCCCGACGGCGCTCACAACAACAACAACAACAACGGGGGACTGCGTCGGGTCGATGATCGTGTTGCTTTTAATCATACGAAGCCAGATTAAATTAAATAACGACTTCTCCAACCTTATACTTTTCTCCAGAGTGCCGTGGTTCATTGTTTATTAATGTGTTTCAGCGTCATTTACCGACCGCTGCAGTGCTGCTCTTCCACAGGAGTTTATTCTCCCGTTAGTTCCGGGTTAGCTCACACGGCAGCGGCCGCTCTAAAGTATTCACTGTCTGACTGTCACACAAGCAGCTGATACATATCCCCAGTTCCCCTTAATTAAGGACAATTAGTTAAGTTAAGACAATGTGTGTCAGTCTGAATTGACGCTGTTTGGCATCACAACACTGTTATTAAAGTTTCTCTGGTATAAAATGGGTGATGTTAGCATAGCAACCGAAGCTAAACTGACTACTTGCTATTGCTATCCTATTGTGGCATAAGCCGTTTTCTACAGGCACATTTTACCGGCGTATTTTTCATTATGATTACTTGTGATAGTCGGACATGACAACCTGTGCAGCCCATGTATTGATTTCATCCGATAGCTAATACAAAACAAAACTTCTGCCTGCTCTCCACAATGATCAATAACAGCGAACGGATGTAAGGTACAAATAAACAGAATCACACGAAACCTGGTTAATGTTGCCTGACTTTATAAAGTGTGTTATTTAGTGTGTGGTTGCGTTCTAGTCACTTTGCTCAGCGCTACTGCTTGTTACAACTTTCATTTTCCGTACTCGCCATAAACTGTTATTATGGCTCAGGTTAATCTCGTCCCCTTCCGATGTGAGCGTGGTTCTTGGTTCTTGCCGGGCAGCCAAGTGGGGTCAGCTAAGAACCGGTTTTCGGTGATTAGAGCCGGCTCCGCTGCGGCTGAAACAAAAAGAACCAGACCTAAATCAGGCTAGCCCAGAACTGCCTCTGGAACCGGTTTGGTGGAAAAGGGGCAGAACCAGAGAAGAACCAGAAAAGCACAAGAACGGTTCTTGAACCGGAACCGGTTTGGTTTATTGGCAGTTTTCAAACCACTTAAGAGTACTGGAGTGTGAAACAAGAGCTATTGAGTCAGTGTTGTGGTGCTGTTGCTTTGGTCTGGATCTGTGAGCTAACCACGCCCCGTTCATTTGCACATAAGGAATGGAAATGTGTCATTATGAAATACAAGTCCCCTGAAATAAATAAATGTGTCATTATGAAATACAAGTCCCCTGAAATAAATAAATGTGTCATTATGAAATACAAGTCTCTTGAAATAAATAAATGTGTCATTATGAAATAAAAGTCCCATGAAATAAATAAATGTGTATTTAAATGTAAATCATCATCATCATCATCATAAATGTAGCCTATACATATTTATTGCCTCATTTATTTGTTTCAGAATTTATTTCATAGGCATATTTATATATATATATAATATATATATAATTATATATAATTATTTATGTATTTATTTAATTTTGGCTTGAATGGCATTCCATAGTTAAGATGAATCATAGATAAGAATGGAGAAACCAGCTCGGGTGAGCTAGAATTTGAAAGTACGCAGCCGAAAAAAATCTGCCCCTTCCTTCAGACTTCCTTACAGAGCCCCTCCTCCAACACACACGAACGTGCACATGACCAATGAGGGCACGAGATAAATGTGTGCACGAGATGAAAGGCTGACAGGCAGGTAGGCCATCCAGTTATTTTAGCCGGGCCGGCTAAAATGATTGGTCGTGCTTTTTACAGCGCCACGGCTTCCACAGATGTATTTTTGTATGTATTTATTGTCAAAGCATTTAATGTATTCATTGCTATCGGGATGATAAGAGCATTCCATGGAATATAACAAAAAGTGTTTCTGAAGTGAATTACCTACCCCACATTTAGTCTGTTTTATGTGATAACATATATTAACTTTGTGTAGTAGTCTGCTGCATTATTTACGAGTGAATATTTATGTTGTGCATATTTATAATCTTATGATTTCTAAAGTAGACTTACAGTAGCCTATATCTATTTAAAGGCAGTTAGAAAAAAAACATCTTTCAAGCTCAGATAAAAAAACGTCAGTATTTCCCATCTGAAATGCATAATTGCATGCACAAATACCTTTCTTTATTAGTACAGGACTTGATTAAATGTACTAAGTTACTCAAGACAACAATATGTGTAATTGCTTTTAGGTGCAAAATGAAAAATGTCTTCCAAATGTTCCATTTGTGAAAAGGTCACTGACAAAATGTGAAATACTTGTTTCAATTCTTGATCTCTAAATATTAAAATAGTTTTATCTCAAATAACACATTTTTATTTGGCTACGAAACGACCAAATGTTGCACATGTTATTATAGCTTTGCACTGTAATACCAAATGTCTCTTTATATTTGACAATATTACAACACATAATGATGAGTCACTGTCCCCTCACAGGTCACTTGTGAAAACCTAAATAATGTATACTTATCTTACTTTACTCAAATATATAGGCGACATTATCCCCACTGCATTTGAGACAATATTACCTCAACATTAATCTGAAAGCTAATTGTTTATATGTTAATGCTTCATCAATACCATCATTCAATAACATTAATCATTATACATGATAAGAAGGGTATTTTATTAAAAAGAAAAACACACACATGCACTTGTATGGTTGGTTTAGGTATATTAATGATGAATTATGAATTTACATTGGTATACATTAGCTGGATAGGAAGAAAAAGCATGTGTTTTTGTCAGAGAATAATTTGCTAGATAAAAACAATCTGCTTTAAACACAATAATGTTGATACAGTTGTTGCAGTGACAACAGTGAGCCAAAAGGATGGTGTGGAGGTAACAAAACCGAACAGATGGCTAAGGAGGTATTTTTGCAGCATTTAATGTACACATATATATCACCTGCTTATTACGAAACAGACTGACCAAGTGTCTTTGCTGGGAGTGAATTCACACTGATTTCACCAATTAGTGCAGTAATGAAGGGGAGGTGTGGGAGAGAGTGAGGGCGTGCTGCAGGAAGATGTTTAATCAGTGTCACAACATGGTTTGACCAAAAGGGGGGATGCAACAGCACTGTCAGACACAGACAGTGTGGAATATGGGTAGGGTGATTCATATCAGGCAAATTTAAAGATTTACCAAATGAGGAGATGGATTGCATTTTCATTCCAAAGTTTTATTTGATCACAGCTCTCACTATGTGAAGCCACTGTTGGAACGCGCAGCAGTCCTCTTTCCTATTGGCTGTCCGCAGCGTCGCTCAGAGGAATGACGATGTTGCTGCTATAACCAGCTGATACGGAGACTGACACGGAGCCTCTGAAGAACTGTTGACGGTACATGGATACCCTGTCATCGGCGATATGGCTGCAGATTTGGTCTCGTACCCATCCGGAGATTGAGTGAGTAGGATATTTGATCGTGTCACGACGCACAGGCCCGGGCTTTTTCACCCCCTGTCACTCCACATGATGTTTCTTCGTCTTCCCACATCATCATCTCCATGGGCATGATGCTGTGTGCTCCACATATTGAGCTTTCTCATCTCACATAGGCGACCCATCAAATATGCAGGTAAACATGCCTTCATTGGTTTAATGACGGGTTGCCATGGATTTTTGTGCGTGAATTTATGTCTAATTAGGGCTTTATGGGTAAACGCTATTTGCGGGTTCTGTTATGCAAAACTGTCGTGAACATGGTCCGTGAACTACCTTATAATATATGCACTGGTTGCTGTGTAGGCAGAGAAACGCGTGGACAGCGACGGAATGGTGGTGCGCTCCGCAACGCAGCGAGGAGAGAGACGCAGTTTCGATGCAGAGAGAGCAGCATTACTATCCTCTCTCTCTCACCTCACACGCACGTACACACATTCTCTCTTGTGCACGCGGCAGCACGCACAAGCCCATTACATTCACAATCCCAAACTCAGTAATTCCCGTGATTTTCTTTGCATGAACACATCAACAGGCGTGTGTTTGCGAGATTAATGTTTCAGTCCAGACTATCAATATGTTATGCACTTTCTTGACGTTTTCACGGTATTTCCATTTACCAACTGTCTGCCTGATGGCTGCAAGGAGAAGCAGCAGCTTATCAATAAACCGACTGTGTGCTAAACCCATTTTTTTAGGAAGATTTACCTCTACTGGATTGAATGCTTATAGGCTGCTCTAGTTGCAGGGTTTTGGGGTGTATGCCCATTCAGTGATACAGACAGTATAGATAATGACTCCCCAGAGGCAGCACCATATCCTTAAAGACAACCATTGATGGCCTCATCATCCACCGTATCACTTCCCCTGGAAAGGCTGTGTGGAGTGTACACTGCATAGAAAACGCCCACACAGGCACATGAGCCAAATCAACATTAAAGTGTTTTTGCACTGCTGAATATATCAAGTGTTAAACAAATGAAGTCGGACTGCTACTGCGAGAAGCTTGGATGGGTCCAGTCCAACAACATTCGCATTACAAAAGAGGTATTTAATAATCGTGGCCAGTTTTTGGATGTGTGACAGGAGGAGGGAGATCTTATAGGATATAATTGTTCTGAGCCTTTTTCTTTTCCTAAACCAGAACACGTCATCTTTGAGTGTGTATAAATGTAGAACATTATCTTGGAAAACAAGGGAAAAGCACCGGCTAAATATTAGCACTAAGGAACAATCTAAATAGTGAGAATGTTAAGTAATCCTATATTTTACACATTTTATTCAACATCTCAAATGCAATTATACATTGGGTTAAACATTAAAGGCACCTTAGGATGATGGGAATATTCTTAGTTTTGCAGGTAGGGTCCATACAAACCAAAGAGATGGAAGCTCTTACAACCTGCATACATGCTCAAAACAATGACAAAGCTTACATTCTCATGCTTGTTAACCATTTTAGTTTAGTGTGTTAGCATGCTATCATTTGCTGATCCTCATAAAACTGTACAGCTGTATAGTACTGTGGACATATAATGTAACTACATTATATTTATAATGTAACTATATTTCCAGCTATTTGGTCATAAACCACAGGATCACAGAAGTAATTGAAATGTATTGTACGGGAACATGAATGTCTGGTCCAAATATCATGCCAATCGATTAAATTGTTTAGACATCTCTATAAAAAACACAAGCATTCACCTGCAGAGGAAACGTCAGTTTGACCAAATTATTAGGATCTTTCTAAAAACCATTACAGTACCAAGAATTGTGCCAAAACTGTGGCGAGCTAGAGGCACTTCCTCAGGACTTATCATCCTATCCATACCAAATGTTGCTGACATCCAGCCAATAGTTGTTGAGGGATTGGGGGATCACCTGTTTGATTCATCCTCTGGGGGTCTGCTGGGTTGTGGTCCAATTGACCAACAGTAAACTTCAAAGTTAGACCTGTGCAAAGTATTTTCTCCAGACTGTCCCCCTCGCAGAATCCTGCAGAAAGAATGTGTGGCTGATGGGAGAGAATGACTGTGTGGAAATCATGCTTTAGTCATCCATGATTTAAATGTGTCCTCAAGGAAATGCTGCCTTTTTGTACATGCACATGCCCTACATAGGCACCATCTGTGCCAGGAATACCATCAGCATGCTACTGCCGGTGCAAAGCATGTTGGGAAGTTGGACCTTGGAGTGACCCTTCGACAGCATATCTTATTAACACCTTGCTTCTCTGTTTTGTTTCATGTCCTGCAGGTACGACCGTGTGGAGATATAAATGCGAGAAGGACAACAAGGAATAAAGGGAGGCAACTGAAACGACTTGAATCAGATCCATAAATAAAAGAACCCTGACATTCAAAAGCCAGATATAGACTGAGGAAGAGAGCCGTAGAATAATTTGTGAAGATGGGGTGTGGTCAGATGTCGTTTCTCATGGACTCTACAGTTCACCCCTTCTGCCGCCGGTCAAAGCAGGATTATCCGCGCTAAAACCCCGAGCAGCTTATTTCACCTGCTAGAGGAGCCCCCACCCTCGGTGATGTGATGAATAAGTTTGAAGTCCTTGGCATTGTGGGAGAAGGTGGGTGTTTTTTACACAGCAGATTTGACTGCATGTTTGTGGAATGTGAGGAGAATGTGCGCTGTTAACCTTCAACTCTGAGGCTGGTGATGAGATGAGGTCATATATCCACGGTGTGCACTTTAATGGGGATTTGGGTGTGGGCAGGGTCGGCTCTAGAACAAATCAAATGGGGGGGCAATCATTTACCAAGGGGGGGCAGGGCACACACTGCCGTCAACAACCAACACACAAACACCAACGCAACTTCAATTTAAAAAAACATGCTGTAAAGTCTGTTGTCTTTCACACACATTGCAGGGGTGTAGTGCTATTTTATAGCGCACCTATGACCTGTGCATACATGCATGGTTGTGGCACGACCACCAAAACAGAAACATATGGACATAGGCCACCATATAAAAAGGGTGCAAATGTATTTAGTATCCTATCCATATGAACATGTTTTAGGTGGGGGTGGACCTAACCTCCTCTAGGAGGGTCTGGGGGCATGCTCCCCCGGGAAGATTATTTTTAAAATATTGAAGTTAAATGCATCAATCTGGTGCACTTTGAGAGCAAAATGAAGAGATCGATGGATAGCCTACATCTCTCAACATCCATATGAAACAGAACTGTACACAGATTTACTTTTTCTTTATGGATATTTTACTAATCACTCCCCTTTTAAACTGTATTCTTGTGTTACTGTCCTATAGTATTTCATACCCGTTTTTTCATTTATTCTCTTAATAACTATATGATCATATAAAGTTAGCCTATTCCTCGCAAATACTTGTTTACATAAATGGTGACCAAACCGTTTGAGACCCACTGAGATAAGTTAAGTTAACCTACACTAAAGTTACTATCTAAATACTGAGAGAGTCCTTACCTCACTGAGCTGACGTTATAAGATCCTCTCAGTCTGACAGGAGAGGACTCTCCTCCACCTTGGTGTAGAAACAGCCCTTTATATCCGTTAGCATAGCTAGCTAACCAGATGCTAACAACAACATTCCACGTTACCACTTGCGCACTCACAAAATGCGCTCCTGCCACACACACAGAGAGCCGAGCTTGAATGAAACACAGAGACCCAGAAGTAGGCTACTTGTACTGTACTGTATATCATATTATTTTCAATGGCTTTACTGTATAATCAGTGTAACAGATGAACAGATTGCCACTGGGCTTTCATCTAAACACACAGCCACGTAATGAAAATAAAACAAAAGTCGGGGGTCATTGGTCAAGCAACACACCAATCAGAGAGCAGCAGTGAGCACACTTCAGGCTGTGTTTCATATTTGTATTATTTATTTCTGATGTATTTCACACAAAAAAGCTTTAGTGGAAACGTTTTCACTTATATGATTAAAAAAAAAAACGGCAAAGTGGCAAGGCTTGTCCACCCTGCGTTGGGGGAGCACAGTGACTCATTTGGGGGGGCATGGCCCGCGAATGGCCCGCGAATGACCCCCCATGACGCCGACCCTGTGTGTGGGGTTGTTTCAATTTGCATTGTATAGTTGAAACCTGCACATCACAGTTGTCAGATGTTATATCTCTGGCATGTCCTGATCATTTTATCACAATTCTGAGGGATATTATTGGAGTTTGTGGCCTGAAAGGTTGCAGACGTTTATCATAGAGTAGTATGTAACCATGTCTGACCTCACAAGGGAAATTACAGAATTAATAAGTTGTTTGCTACATTTTCTCAAATATTTTCCCAAGCCATTATTTTCCTGGACGGAAACAGGCTTATATTTACCGGGGCCTTATTTCTATTTTTCCCTGCTTTATATCTTAGCAGATTTGACTAAGAAGCTTCACTGTCTCTTGATTATGCACGGATGCTGTTGTCTTGTTAGACAATTTTATCAGTGTGGAAACTGGGGGGAGGTCACTGAAGTCGTCAAACAACTCCACAGTGGCAAAGCCCCGGGAGCGGATGCAATCCGCCCAGAAATGCTGAAGGCTCTGGGTGTTGAGGGACTGTCATGGTTGACACGTCTCATCAACATTGCGTGGAAGTCGGAAACAGTACCGAAGGAGTGGCAGACCGGGGGGGTGGTTCCCCTTTTCAAAAAGGGGGATCAGAGGGTGTGTGCCAATTACAGAGGCATCACACTACTCAGCCTCCCCGGGAAAGTTTACTCTAAGGTACTCGAAAGGAGGGTCAGGCCGATTGTCGAACCTCAGATTGAGGAGGAACAATGCGGATTCCGTCCTGGTCGTGGAACGACGGATCAGCTTTTTACTCTCGCAAGGATCCTGGAGGGCGCCTGGGAGTACGCTTATCCGGTCTACATGTGTTTTGTAGACTTGGAGAAGGCGTATGACCGGGTTCCCAGGGAGTTACTGTGGGAGGTGCTGCGGGAGTATGGGGTGAGGGGGTCTCTACTGAGGGCAATCCAATCTCTGTACTCCCAAAGCGAGAGCTGTGTCCGGGTCGGACCCATTTCCGGTGAGGGTTGGCCTCCGCCAGGGCTGCGCTTTGTCGCCAATTTCGAGGCGTAGTCGTGGGGGAGGGGGTCTGCAGTTCGGTGGACTAAGGATTGCACCACTGCTTTTTGCAGATGATGTGGTTCTGATGGCTTCATCGGTCTGCGACCTTCAGCACTCACTGGATCGGTTCGCAACCGAGTGTGAAGCGGCTGGGATGAGGATCAGCACCTCCAAATCTGAGGCCATGGTTCTCAGCAGGAAACCGATGGACTGTCCACTCCAAGTAGGGAATGAGTCCTTACCCCAAGTGAAGGAGTTCAAGTATCTCGGGGTCTTGTTCTCGAGTGAGGGAACAATGGAGCGTGAGATGGGCCGGAGAATCGGAGCAGCGGGAGCGGTACTGCAGTCGCTTTACCGCACCGTTGTGACGAAAAGGGAGCTGAGCCAGAAGGCAAAGCTCTCTGTCTACCGGGCCATTTTCGTTCCTACCCTCACCTATGGTCATGAAGGATGGGTCATGACCGAAAGAACGAGATCGCGGATACAAGCGGCCGAGATGGGTTTTCTCCGCAGGGTAGCTGGTGTCTCCCTTAGGGATAAGGTGAGAAATTCGGTCATCTGGGAGGGACTCAGAGTTGAACCGCTCCTCCTTCGCGTCGAAAGGAGCCAGTTGAGGTGGTTCGGGCACCTAGTTAGGATGCCACCTGGGCATCTCCCTAGGGAGGTGTTCCAGGCACGTCCAGCTGGGAAGAGACCAAGGGGTAGACCTAGGACCAGGTGGAGGGATTATATCTCTTCGCTGGCCTGGGAGCGCCTTGGGATCCCCCAGTCAGAGCTGGTTGATGTGGCCAGGGAAAAGAAAGTTTGGGGCTCTCTGCTGGAACTGCTACCCCCGCGACCCGACCACGGATAAGCGGGAGAAGATGGATGGATGGATGGAAACAAAGTCATCGCTCACCACTATGCTGCTCTGAGTTTCTTTGATGAGAGACCAGACCTTTATTAACTTTTACACTCTCAGGAAAACATATGAAAGTGCAGAGGTCATGAGCATAACCCCAGATGGTTTGCGTTGTATGTTTCTGTAAATGTGTGCTTCTGTGTTTTGCAGAATAACCAAAAAGGTCAAATTTGCTTGAGTAACCAAATTGGTAAATAAATGAGAAAACAACGAATCTTTCTGCCAATGATGATTGAGTAGTAGTATAAGACCTTGACACATTAAACCACGCAGGAATGATTTCATCTTAGCTTATTTCAGTGAGTCAGGCTGACATGCATCCCTGGCTTTACTTTAATGTGAGAAGTCAGAGTAACCGAGTGTTTATTGTTCTGTAGATAATTCTCATTAACTGCGATCTACAACAGTGCTTGTCAGGATACATTAATCAAAAACTATGACACATGAGAGCTGCAATTAAAGGAGGCAATTATTTCTCATAATACAAAGAATGTAGTCTCCTGAAAAACTGCACTTTACTTTTATGTCATCACTGTTGGTGTAAACATGTAGGACAATTAGTTGTTTCTCGCCTTGGTCCCCGGTTAAATTAAACATTTAAACTGAAACAGCTACAACTGAGACTGGACCTCATTATGTTTTGTGTGTGATTTGAATGGAAACAAAAGCAGTTTGCAAGGAAAATGTACTTACTACTAATGTAAGTCTGTCTGACATGCCTGAAACACAGGCCCAACATAGACCTGACCTCTTAGTGAAATACAAGTGTGTGTGTGTGTGTGTGTGTGTGTGTGTGTGTGTGTGTGTGTGTGTGTGTGTGTGTGTGTGTGTGTGTGTGTGTGTGTGTGTGTGTGTGTGTGTGTGTGTGTGTGCTGTCAAAGGTATGGGCATATGTGTGTGTGTGTGTGTGTGTGTGTGTGTGTGTGTGTGTGTGTGTGTGTGTGTGTGTGTGTGTGTGTGTGTGTGTGTGTGTGTGTGTGTGGAAGAGTGCGTCCTACTAACTGTTGTTTAGCCAGAATTCTCAACTATTTTTTACGAACATGTTTGTTTGTTTTTCTCTTTTTTCCAGGAGCATATGGAGTGGTGCTCAAGTGCAGGCATAAGGTAAGACTTTTAGAGATGACAATATGACAATATTTATGTTTAGCATTATTCTAAAAGTCTTTGTGTCATAGTTCATTTTGAGATGATAAAATATGTTGACTGGATTAATCAGTCAATTTTCAAGCAAATATTGCCAACTTTGTGTCTGTACTCATTCTCTCGGAAAAATGCAATTGGCAACAAATAACTAGATAACCTCTTTCCTTCCTTACTGTCACTAGCATATTTTATTTGTTTGTAAATCTCCTCAACAATGGTCAATTCTAATGGCTAACACCGAATTGCTTGCTAGCTTGAATCTAAAACGTGCATACCAATGTTAAAGTACTTTTTCATTTAACAGTTTGAAAACAAGCTGAAATATACATTACATTACATTGCATTTAGCTGACGCTTTTATCCAAAGCGACTTACAATAAGTGCGTTCGACCAACAAAATACAAACTTGAAGAAAACAGAATCATATAAGTACATCAGGCTTCATAGAGCAAAAACATTTCAAGTGCTACTCAGCTGGCTTTAGATAAGCCAGCCCTTTATTAGTATATAAGTGCTTTGTTAATAGTTCTATCGCTCGAAGTGGAGTCGAAAGAGATGAGTTTTCAGTCTGCGCCGGAAGGTGTGTAAGCTATCTGCTGTCCTGATGGGGAGCTCATTCCACCATTTTGGAGCCAGGATAGCAAACCCAAGTGTTTTTGCTGATGGGAACTTGGGTCCCCTTCGCAGCGATGGTGCAGCGAGCCGATTGGTTGATGCAGAGCGGAGTGCACGTGCTGGGGGGGTACGGTTTAACCATGTCCACGATTTTAAAAGCAATGTATTTCTACTAGTAATGTGTTTCGTGCCTGCAGACTGCAGCACGTCTTTTTCTCCGGTCGGGTCGTGGAAGACCGGAAGCTGTGTGGTTCATAAAAACATGTTCTTACTCAATATCAAGCCACAGTTATTGCTTTTATTTTAAATCGTATAATTTCGGACTTTTGTTGTCGTCTGTGAGGAAAATAAATGGGGCTCAGAGCCTCAGGATACTGAAATCTGTATTTTTTTAAATCTTTTTTTCCTTCTAATTTGTTATTCTTTTCAAAATAACACACTGTTATTTACTCACCAATAACACACAATTATCCTTGCTTTTATTTATTGGTTTAATTCCATAATCTCGGGCTTTTTCGGCGTCCGTCAGGAACTGAATTTCAAAATAAATATAACAGGAAACAGACGTAGGCATTTCGAGCGATTACCCAAGATCCTCAGCTATGGTTTTAAGCTCACTGATTGGATGTGTTAGCCGCAATACATGCTGGGATTTGGTGTTTATATTATATGAAATCCGGAAAACATTTTAAAAGTATAAAATAATACTTAATTCCGAGTGCTCTTGCTTTTCTCTTTGAAAGTCATCACATAACGGCATTGTAATACACGGTTCGGCTGCATTACATACTACAGATCTGCCGTAGTTATTTATTTAGAGAGCCCTGATGAGAAGACCTTTGGAAAAACTGGAAGAAATGGCGCCGAAACTGAATACTTGACGTGGATCATAAATATATCAACAATTAAACAACATCTTCAATTTCTCTTCACACAATACGTCTCCTTGCAGTATCAACACTAATTCGGCTGACTTTTACATTTGATCTAATTCATAGATAGGTTATATTTACACCATAACGGTGCACAGCTGATAAAAAAGGACTGTAGTTTTCAAAGATATTACTGATTTTCTTTGAATGTAAGAATGTAAATACTGAGTCTGAAATAGTATAGCAATATGCTGTAAAATGATGTGAAAGCATGCATAAAACTATACATCTTCAGATGTTGTACATACACACTAATAATACAAAGTTATTATGGCTGTGTGCACCTTGTGTGCACCTCCTAGTGGTTAAAGCACGTTATTGAATTATTGTTTGTGTTATATTTGATTAAAAAAATATTAAGAGTACATACTTTCATAGGGGGAACGTATAAATATAGAAATATAGAATATACAAAATCAAGAAGATACTATAAGTGATCTCTACAATAAAACAGTTTAGTGCAGGATGTACACAGATATTAATAGGAGGTGCAAAACAGAAAAACGGATTAACCTTTATTTAAACATTAAATATTAAGCCTGACAAAGTAATTAACGTCTAATATATTGCTTTCCTGCAATGTTAACTATGTTGAAGCACTTATTTTAACTGATATTATACACATTAATTATACTCTTATGTATGTAGATAGAATAAGAAATGTGCAGAATATGACAGTTTAATGGTGGAGGTACACACATATTGATAGATGTCTTGTAATGCACTGTTGAGGAACCTGTGACCCAAGTTTTTCATTCATTGCATAACTACACCGTAGTTGTGTATGATATGTCAATAAACCTTTGAAAATCTTGAAAGGGATGTGCAACATAGCCATAATATACAGTCTTTAATTAACTATTAGTGTCACGGATGAGTGAAGGAAGCAGGACCCAAGTGCAGATAACCTTTGAGAAACCCTTTATTTCAAGGATAAATGATACATACAGAACAGAACACTCTCCGGTGAACTCCGTCACCAACAAACAATGACCCAACACTGAACAGAGACGAGACTAAATACAAGAAGGGGTAATCATGACAACGAGAAACAGCCGGGCAGGGGAGGAGAAACACAAGGACAACAGGTGAACACAATCGGGTAATCAGGAAGGGAAACAGACAGAAAGCAGACAGGCAGGAAATGGGGGTGAACACTTAACACAATAAGACAGGAAACCCAAAGACAAGAAAACCACCAACACAGACAAAACTACAAACGTGACCTAACATGTGAATTGTGACAGAACCCCCCCCTCAAGGGACGGATTCCAGACGTCCCTAAAAAAAACAAAAACAAAAAAGTCCAAAACCCCAAGCAGGGTGGGCGGAGGGGGTCCGGAGGATGGATCTTGGGCTGACAGCCCAGGAACACAGCGGAGGACCAGGAAGGGGTCTCGGGCGGACGGCCCGGGGGGCAAGGTACAGTCCAAAAAGGGGGATTCGGGCGGACTGCCCGGGGACAAGGCAGAGAACCCGGAAGGGGTCTCGGGCGGACGGCCCGGGGTCAAAACAGAGTCCAAGGTGGGGACCATGGAGGACCGAAGGCAGCGGCTGGAAGAGTCAGGGACCCGGGTCCGAGGGCGAAGGCAACGGCAGGAAGAGTCAGGAGGTCGGGCCCGAGGGCGAAGACCGCAGCTCTCAGGGGGCCGGGCACGAGGGCGAAGACCGCGGCTCTCAGGGGGCCGGGCTCGAGGGCGAAGACCGCGGCTCTCAGGGGGCCGGGCACGAGGGCGAAGACCGCGGCTCTCAGGGGCCCGGGCACGAGGGCGAAGACCGCGGCTCTCAGGGGCCCGGGCTCGAGGGCGAAGACCGCGGCTCTCAGGGGGCCGGGCTCGAGCCGGTGACGACCGGACAGGATCAGGAGGCCGGGCAGGAAAGCGCTGATGGGCCAGTTCCGGAGATCGGGCAGGACCCGGTGTCGGCCGGACAGAAACCGGAGCCGGTCAGACAGGCTTCGGCAGGATCCCCCACGGAAAAGGACCAGGAGTTGGCAGGAACCCCGGCGAGACCGGTGATGGACATGGGGCTGGCAGGGCCCCATGGTAGAACCTCCAACGGCACGGGATATAGGGTTGGCAGGACCCCCGGCAGGAGAGTCTTCTGCGGGACCTCCAACGGGACAGGAGAAAAGGTTGGCAGGACCCCCGGCAGGGGAGTAGACGGCGGGACCTCCAACGACACAGGACACAGGGTTGGCAGGACCCCCGGCAGGGGCGTAGACGGCGGGACCTCCAACGGCACAGGACACAGGGTTGGCAGGACCCCCGGCAGGGGAGTAGACGGCGGGACCTCAAACGGCACAGGACACAGAGCTGGCAGGACCCCCGGCAGGGGAGTATTCTGCGGGACCTCCAACGGCACAGGACACAGGGTTGGCAGGACCCCCGGCAGGGGAGTAGACGGCGGGACCTCCAACGGCACAGGACACAGAGCTGGCAGGACCCCCGGCAGGGGAGTAGACGGCGGGACCTCCAACGGGACAGGAGAAAGGGTTGGCAGGACCCCCGGCAGGGGAGTAGACGGCGGGACCTCCAACGACACAGGACACAGGGCTGGCAGGACCCCCGGCAGGGGAGTAGACGGCGGGACCTCCAACGGCACAGGACACAGAGCTGGCAGGACCCCCGGCAGGGGAGTAGACGGCGGGACCTCCAACGGGACAGGAGAAAGGGTTGGCAGGACCCCCGGCAGAAGAGTATTCTGCGGGACCTCCAACGGGACAGGAGAAAGGGTTGGCAGGACCCTCGGCAGGGGAGTAGACGGCGGGACCTCCAACGGCACAGGACACAGGGTTGGCAGGACCCCCGGCAGGGGAGTAGACGGCAGGACCTCCAATGGCACAGGACACCGAGCTGGCAGGACCCCCGACAGGGGAGCAGACGGCGGGACCTCCAACGACAGGACACAGGGTTGGCAGGACCCCCGGCAGAAGAGTATTCTGCGGGACCTCCAACGGCACAGGACACAGGGTTGGCAGGACCCCCGGCAGGGGAGTAGACGGCGGGACCTCCAACGACACTTGCGTAGGGGCTTGAATAGGGAATGGAGAGGGAACTCGAGCGGAGACTGGAGAGGGGACTCCAGAGGGGACTAGAGAAGGGAACACGAGAGGGGATTTGAGAGGGGAACTAAAGAGGGGACTCGAGGAGGGACCAGAGGAGGGACCAGAGGAGGGAACTCGAGAGGGGACTCGAGAGGGGACTCGAGATGGAAACAGAGAGGGAACTCGAGAAGGGACTACAGAGGGGACTAGAGGAGTAACTAGGGAAGGGAACTCGAGAGGGGAACTAGAGAGGGGACTCGAGGAGGGACTAGAGGGCCTAAAGGAGGGACCTCGAGAGGGGACTCGAGGGGGAACTGGAGAGGGAACTTGAGATGGAAACAGAGAGGGGACTCGAACAGAGACTAAAGAGGGGACTAGAGGAGAGACTAGAGGAGGGACTAGATGAGTAACTAGAGAAGGGAACTCGAGAGGGAACCTAGAGAGGGGACTCGAGGAGGGAACTCGAGGGGGAACTGGAGATGAAAACAGAGAGGGGACTCGAGAAGGGACTACAGAGGGGACTAGAGGAGAAACTAGAGGAGGGACTAGAGGAGTAACTAGAGAAGGGAACTCGAGAGGGGAACTAGAGAGGGGACTCGAGGAGGGACTAGAGGAGGGCCTAAAGGAGGGACTAAAGGAGGGAACTCGAGAGGGGACTCGAGGGGGAACTGGAGAGGGAACTTGAGATGGAAACAGAGAGGGGACTCGAACAGAGACTAAAGAGGGGACTAGAAGAGTAACTAGAGAAGGGAACTCGGGAGGGAACTCGAGAGGGAAACTAGAGAGGGGACTCGAGGAGGAACCAGAGGAGGGAACCCGAGATGGGACCGTGGCAGCCGGGACCAGATCCGGGTCTGGAACCAAGGCAGCTGGGGTCGGGACCATGGCTGCTGGGACCAGAACTGGGGCCGAAACCCTGGCTGCAGGGACCGGAATAGCAGCCAGAAACATGGCTGCTGAAGCCAGAATCCTGTCTATAAGCTCCAGCTTCGACGCCGGAAACACGGCCGTATAGGGCGCTCCCGGAGCCGAGACCATAGCCGCTGGGGCCGGCCCTGGAGCCGGAAACATGGCTGTGGGAGCCTGCACTGGGGCAGGAACCATGGCTGCTGGGGCCGGGACCGTGGCTGCAGGGGCCGGAACCGTGGCTGCAGGGGCCAGGACTGAGGCTGGAACCATGGCTGCTGGCGCCTGTACTGGGACCATGGCTGCTGGGGCCCGGGCTCCTTGTCTGTCCTTGCGACGACTCCTCTTAGCAGCCGCCTGAATGCTCCGTGGGCCTCCATAAGCCTGACGAGTTCCAGCATAAGACTCATGAATAGGAGCAGGAACTGGGACAGAAGCATGGGTTGACCCCAGACGGAACACGCCGAGACGTATGGTGTCAGGTTGGGAATTGGGAGGTAGGGGACTAGCATGCCTGGAGCTAGCAGGCCGGGAAAAAGGTTTGACCTCAACGCTGCCCAAAAAGTCCTCCACCCACTCGGGGAGCAACTCCCTCAACCAGGGCCTTGAGGTTACCTCCTGGCGTGCCGCAGAAATAACTGACTGCCTCTCTTCAGTACTGGAGGCATATCGAAAGTCATTCCTCAAGCATGTTAACTTGTACTTCACCTCGTACAAACTGTCTGCTGGGTCCATTCCTGGTTGGGTCATTCTGTCACGGATGAGTGAAGGAAGCAGGACCCAAGTGCAGATAACCTTTGAGAAACCCTTTATTTCAAGGATAAATGACACATACAGAACAGAACACTCTCCGGTGAACTCCGTCACCAACAAACAATGACCCAACACTGAACACAGACAGAGACAAGACTAAATACAAGAAGGGGTAATCATGACAACGAGAAACAGCCGGGCAGGGGAGGAGAAACACAAGGACAACAGGTGAACACAATCGGGTAATCAGGAAGGGAAACAGACAGAAAGCAGACAGGCAGGAAATGGGGGTGAACACTTAACACAATAAGACAGGAAACCCAAAGACAAGAAAAACACCAACACAGACAAAACTACAAACGTGACCTAACATGTGAATTGTGACAATTAGTAGAGAATAACGAGTAATGAATATACTTTATTACTTGTTTCCATTCATGTCAATTGCAGATACATGTTTAGTCTTCTCAAGCACCAACTATCAAATATCTCTCCTGATTGTTGGCACTTGACAATCACCATACCTGAATTTTACTCAGGTCACGTGTAACTAAAGTCTGATTTAAGGGTTGTTTATATTTCACATAATTAATCAGAATCGGCAAAGTAACTCAAATAAATGCAGTGGAGTAAAAATACCAGGTTAACCTCTGAATTGTAGTGGAGTAGAATTACAAAGTAGCAATGAGCTGTCATGTGGGTATATATTAATGCTATATATTAATGCTGCGCATTATGGACACAAGTGATTTTCACCCATTTATTAATTATATGTTTTACATTTGATAACACCAATGTGTTTAATAATGGCAACTTCTAATTGTGGGAAAAACGAAAACGTTCAGTAGAGACGTCCCATAGAACATTTTGCGAAACACAATAGCCAGCATGTGTAGTTCTGGGGGGGTGTTCGATTCTAGTTTTGGATAATCTGGCGTGGTTTCGTTCCATTTCACACAGCTGTTTGACGCTCTGCGTAACCTTACGGCAACTGTAGTCCTAAACGATAGCTGGGGATTATGGGTAGTGTAGTGTTTTCGGCCATCCTAAACTCAGAAATGTTGACAATCGCAATGATGCTCTAAATGTCCCTTATAGGCCTACGTCTGTTTCCGGTTATTTTTATTTTGAAATTCAGTTCCTGACGAAAGCCAAAAAAGCCAGAGGTTATGGAATTAAACCAATAAATAAAAGCAAGGATAATTGTGTGTTATTGGTGAGTAAATAACAGTGTGTTATTTTGAAAAGAATAACAAATTAGAAGGAAAAAAATATTTAAAAATACAGATTTCAGTATCCTGAGGCTCTGAGCCCCGTTTATTTCCCTCACAGACGGCAACAAAAGTCCGAAATTATACGATTTAAAATAAAAGCAATAATTGTGGCTTGATATTGAGTAAGAACATGTTTTTATGAACCACACAGCTTCCGGTCTTCCACGACCCGACCGGAGAAAAAGACGTGCTGCAGCCTGCAGGCATGAAACACGTTACCAGTAGAAATACATTGCTTTTAAAATCGTGCTGTGCAACACGAAAAAAAGGGGCAAATCGTGATGGTGAACACGAATCAATAGATTAAAAATCGTGTTGGTGAACACGAAATGCCGTGAGACTGGGTTGGTCCTGGATGTAGGAAGGGCCAGATCCATTCGCAGCATGGTACGCAAGTACCATTGTCTTGAAGTGGATTCTAGCAGTTGTGGTGGGAGAATTTAGGAAGGTTAAAGACCAGGCGAGCAGCTGCATTCTGGATGAGCTGCAGAGGTCGGATGGCACATGCAGGTAGACCAGCCAGGAGGGAGTTGCAGTAGTCTAGACGTGAAATGACGAGAGCCTGGACCAGAAGCTGCGTGGCTTTCTGGGTCAGCTGGGGACGCATCTTCCTGATGTTGTAAAGCGTGTATCTGCAGCAACGGGTTGTAGCAGCGATGTTTGCAGTGAAGGACAGGTTGTTATCTAGGATCACACCCAGATTCCTTGCAGTCTGAGTCGGGGAAACAACAGAGGTGCCAATGTTGATTGTTAGGTCAAGAGTGGGACAATCTTTTCCCGGAAGGAAAAGCAGTTCAGTTTTGTCAAGGTTGAGCTTGAGGTGATGATCAGATATCCACTGAGAGATGTCAGCTAGACAAGCAGAGATGCGTGCGACGACCTGGGTCTCTGAGCGGGGAAAGGACAGAATTGATTGGGTGTCGTCAGCGTAGCAGTGGTATGAAAAACCACGCGGGCTAATGACAGATCCGAGCGAGTTTGTGTACAAGGAGAAGAGGAGGGGACCAAGAACATAGCCCTGAGGGACCCCTGTAGTTAATTGACAAGGGTCGGACTCGGACCCTCTCCAAGTAACCCTGTAGGTGCGGTCTTTGAGGTATGAGGTGAGGAGGGAAAGTGCAGAGCCTGAAACTCCAAGTTCTTGGAGAGTGCGAAGGAGGATCTGATGGTTCACCGTGTCGAATGCAGCAGACAGGTCCAAAGGATGATGACAGACATACTGTCGATATAATGCTGTTGTGTATTATCTTCCTCTTCTTGCTGTTTTTTACATAGCTGTGAAAAGAAAGCGGAACAAGGATAGATAAACAATCAACACATCCTGGTTAATAAAGTCATGAAAAAGTTAATCTGAATGAAAAAAGCTATCACTGTTCAAATTAACCATCAACAATCAGCGTAGGATTGGGTGTGACACATCGTACAAACAAATTGTTCTTGACAAAATAAAAGAAATAGATTAGAACAGATATGAGAGGGGAAACTATTCAGTTAAGTGAGTATCTGTACTGTCATTAAGAACAGAAAGAAAAAACTAGGGCTTTTTTGCCTTAAACTCACAAATTATTTTGGTGAAAGTATTCCCACACTCCTTTTGATGATGACATTGTTATGTGATGTAATATATCACAATAATGAAAATTAAAGAACCAATGCCAGAAATGTTCCATTTGAAGTGATTATGATGCAACTGTCTCAATGTGATGTAGAAAGAGAAGACTTGAACAATTATTTTAGACAAAGTAAAGGCTTCTCAGAGTTTATAAATAAATACTTTCTTTCTTCCAAACCAAGCCACTTTGAGGAACGTTCATTATAAAATGTTCTGTAGTGAAGAATAATCTGCGTGGATAGAGTAATAGGTTCAGCTTTGACTGCATAATGATAACATTATATATTTTTTGTCTAATTCTGTATCATTCTCTCTCATTTATGAACATAATATATTTGTGAAAAACACCTCACTCCACACGAGAGCGAGAGAGGACTAATGTGGGAGGAGTGACAGTTGCAGCCAAGTCAACGAGAGGAAAAGGACATTTTTAAATATTTAATGCTGCTTTTACCCTTATGTGTTTCTTAGAGAGTATTCAAAATGGCTATTTTTATTATTGTTTCCTACGCTAACCCAAGTATGTTTAGAATTCAAAGATGTATTTGGAAGCAAACAAATCTGGGTAGTTACTGCTTACATTGCGTGACAGCTGAATGGGAAATGAAACTAAAATGGCTTGATTCATTATGTGACTACTGTGAGTGCTGGGCGTTTGCCCTGTGGTCCCCGCACAACATTTTGGCATGTTTCGTTCATTTCAGGCCCTTTCACTTGACCAAGTTTTCTCAACGCTACACTTCATGAACATTTCAAGTGAGCCATAAATTGTATACATTGAGTGAGAACTCTAAATATGCAATCATGCGTTCTTGAGACATGAACGAGGGGGTTAGCAGAACATGAGGGTTAGAGAGGAAGTTGCAACCCCAGCAGAGACAGATTAAACGGTAAAGCACAATCTGCATGATCAGACATGTTAAATGCAAACAGAAAGTGACTAAACCTGGGCATTTGTAGTCACATTTATCTTGTCTTTCAAAGATTTGTGTGTCTGTAAAGTGTTTGTTCTCTGATTAAGGTCTTTGTGTAAAGCTGCCTATGTAAGAAAATGTTTCCCCATCTCCACAACTAGTCAAGAAAGGAACACATATACAAATGACTTGGTGAGCCTCTAGTAATTATAATTTATATTCTTTGTAATAAAAGCACCAGTAAATGTGTGAGAGTGTTCAACCACTGTGACATGAAAGTTTAGGGCTACTTAATCAGTAAAGAAATTACATAGTGTGTAAAATGTTTCTGAATAACAATATGTTTTAATGCTTGATAACAACATATAAACCAAGGTCAACAACACCAATTCATAATTTTTTTCATTTCAATCCCTTTTATTTTCTACATTTTATTGCACCACATATTAGATTCCCAACAATACCAAAGAAATGAAGATACCAGCTGTCAAAGTGTGATAATGTCAAACCCTTTCTATGGCACTAACTTACTAAGAAGTGACATGTGACGTTTCCCACTTATATAACAGTTGTGGAGGATTCATTTTCACACATAAAGCCAGAGAATCAGACCATGGCAATGAATGCTTTTTAGCTTTCCTGCGAGAGAGCAGTTTATTTTTACTTTTCTCAGCTGGAAGGAGGGCAAAAGAGATAAAGGGTGGCAGAGGGAGAGCGCGTGTGCGCGCGCGCGCGTGTGTGTGTGTGTGTGTGTGTGTGTGTGTGTGTGTGTGTGCGTGCGTGCGTGCGTGCGTGTGTGTGTGTGTGTGATGGAGAGTAGGATTTTTAAAGGGAGATATTGAATATGGGGACTATGCTGACAGTAAATGGGTCACCCTGTTAGGAGTCGACAGCAGTCTGTGGTAGTGCGAGGCAGCGGGCTCAAACCTAAGCAGGTGACTCAGAAGAGCCTAACTGTACTACCAAGACACAAAATGCATTGTAAATGTGTGCCCCTGTATAAATTATGTATACTTTACAGTACAGCATGTGTTTGATGGAACATTTAATTAGCTGAGCGAATGTGTGCCCGCGTTTGTGCAATGTTCTGCCACTTTATGGAAGTGTTGTATTAGCGTATGTGGGTGTGTGTATGTGGAGGCTTATGTGTTATCTTGAATTTGTGTGTTGGGAGTGACAATGGCTCAACCTACACGGTTATTCCTGGTGCCTAAATGTTATCTGCTGTATTGTATTGCTTAAGGGGTTTTAATTCATTTCCACTGGTTGGGTTAACAGGAACTGTTTTAGTTACTATTTAAATTTTTTTTAAGTATTTTGTAAAAACCTGGGGATTTTGCTATTTTTAAAGTTTTGAATCTTTGTAGGCAGAATGCTTTTGTGGTTTTGACTGTTGGTAAACCATAGTAAGTGCCTGGGCTCTAGTTACTTTTGATTGACTTTTATATATTTATAAAAGGAACTGGGTTACGATAAAAAGATTGTTGATGTAAGATATCAGTCTGGATGAGAATAAACGTTGCTTTTGTTTAATATAAGATTTTGTCACAGTTTAAGATGAGTTTACTCTACATGTTGAAGAGCACAAGTTCAGCGGCATGGTACATATCCCAATATCAGTAAACATTGAGAAAAAATAATAGAACAGTTAATGGAAATAGTATTTAGGAGGCAAATAAAGACAAAAAATAAAAGAAAACTAAATGTATAAATAGATATGGACCTGTGTCAGAAAGCAAAAGTAATTGAATAAAAGGGCAAAAATAAAGGAGATAAGGACAATCAAAATATGGAGTTTTCAGGATGGGGGGGTGCTGAGATGAGTAAAATACAGCACTGCAAATAGATGACAGGCCAATTGCTACGTGCTTTAAGGTAGAAATGGGATATAAGTGTGATGTATTTTTCCCATTTAGCATAATTATGCTGACCTCTATATAACAGACATGTATTAATATGAAAGATAAGAGCACTAACATCACCACCTCTGTGGCACAGATTATGGTAGCCTGATTATTGCACACATCCTGCCATTGTATGATAAACCTTCATTGCTGATGTGAAAGCTATAGCTCTTTTGTTGAATGTGACAATCAGTGGCTGTTCATGTCCTCAGCAGAAAATTAGCAAGAGGTTATTTTTAGATGTGCTGACTTTACAGTGGCTCAAAAAAGGTAAATCAGTGGAGGTCAGAGCAACAAGCATCATCAGCACATTACAGGGTGCTGCCACAGGGTGTGTGTAATCTGTGTTACTGATTTTGCCTCATCATTGAAGACAAATAAGAACATTACAATGAAATCACGGATGTACTTTCTTTCACTGGAAACTGAAGCTCTATCCATCCATCCATCCATCCATCCATCCATCCATCCATCCATCCATCTTCTCCCGCTTATCCGTCGATGGGTCGCGGGGGTAGCAGTTCCAGCAGAGAGCCCCAAACTTTCTTTTCCCTGGCCACATCAACCAGCTCTGACTGGGGGATCCCAAGGCGCTCCCAGGCCAGCGAAGAGATATAATCCCTCCACCTGGTCCTAGGTCTACCCCTTGGTCTCTTCCCAGCTGGACGTGCCTGGAACACCTCCCTAGGGAGGCGCTCAGGTGGCATCCTAACTAGGTGCCCGAACCACCTCAACTGGCTCCCTTCGACGCGAAGGAGGAGCGGCTCAACTCCGAGTCCCTCCCTGATGACCGAACTTCTCACCTTATCCCTAAGGGAGACACCAGCCACCCTGCGGAGAAAACCCATCTCGGCCGCTTGTATCCGCAATCTCGTTCTTTCGGTCATGACCCATCCTTCATGACCATAGGTGAGGGTAGGAACGAAAATGGCCCGGTAGACAGAGAGCTTTGCCTTCTGACTCAGCTCCCTTTTTGTCACAACGGTGCGGTAAAGCGACTGCAGTACCGCTCCCGCTGCTCCGATTCTCCGGCCCATCTCACGCTCCATTGTTCCCTCACTCGAGAACAAGACCCCGAGATACTTGAACTCCTTCACTTGGGGTAAGGACTCATTCCCTACTTGGAGTGGACAGTCCATCGGTTTCCTGCTGAGAACCATGGCCTCAGATTTGGAGGTGCTGATCCTCATCCCAGCCGCTTCACACTTGGTTGCGAACCGATCCAGTGAGTGCTGAAGGTCGCAGACCGATGAAGCCATCAGAACCACATCATCTGCAAAAAGCAGTGGTGCAATCCTTAGTCCACCGAACTGCAGACCCCCTCCCCCCCCCCCCACGACTACGCCTCGAAATCCGATCCATGTATATTACAAACAGGATTGGTGACAAAGCGCAGCCCTGGCGGAGGCCAACCCTCACCGGAAGTGGGTCCGACTTACTGCCGAGGACCCGGACACAGCTCTCGCTTTGGGAGTACAGAGATTGGATGGCCCTGAGTAGAGACCCCTCACCCCATACTCCCGCAGCACCTCCCACAGTAACTCCCTGGGAACTCGGTCATACGCCTTCTCCAAGTCTACAAAACACATGTAGACCGGATAAGCGTACTCCCAGGCCCCCTCCAGGATCCTTGCTGAAGCTCTACTTATAATTAATTGTAAATAAGAGCTCTTGCCCCATGCTATTTTGTTTTCTGTTCCTAACCACGTGGTCCTCTTCTCGACACTGAGGCTGACTGTCTCTCTGACCCTCTTTAGACAAAAGGACAATAGATAAACATGAGAGTATCAGAGGACAGAGGACACTGGCCTGATGCTGTAATTCTCTCTGGACTGCTGTTGGCAACATCTCCTCAGGGTCTAACATTAGGATTAAATAATGAGGTTACTCAGTTATGTTGCATCCTTTCAAAAGATTTGACATTCTTTTTAAATATAATTTCAGTCTTTAACTTTTTTCTGTTTTTAATGTGACCAAAGGACAAAGTCTTTAATGCAAAAAATTACATCTTTCATACTTCCACTGAAGCAAACAGTTTGTGTTATGTATTGTTTCAAGCTATAGAAATGCCATCAAGGGCATTATCTTTTAATAAAAAATACATATTTACGTATATAATCTTTCTCACCTGTGAATACCTGCTTGACTTGTGTCTGTGTGTGCATCTAAGGACTTCAGTCTCCCCTCTCATGTATCAAAGTTAATCTAAAGCCTTACAATAGTCACTGTTCATTAAAATGCAAACCATATAACCACTGACTAATTTTACCTCAGTCCAGATAGTTATTTCTCAACAGTTTCTAAGGAAAATCATCGCCAGACCAAACTGCTACTCTATGTTAGGAAGGAGAAGCTTTATCGGGTTTCACTGGAGCATACTGAAACAAATCATCAGAGACAATTTGGCGATTTAAAGGTGGGGTAGGTAATTCACTTCAGAAACACTTTTTGTTATATTCCATGGAATGCTCTTAACATCCCGATAGCAATGAATAAATTAAATGCTTTGACAATAAATACATACAACAATTTCATCTGTGGAAGCCGTAGTACTGTAAAAAGCACCACCAATTATTTTAGCCGGCCCGGCTAAAATAACTGGATGGGCTACCTGCCTGTCAGCCTTCCATCTCGTGCACAAACCTATCTCGTGCCCTCATTGGTCATGTGCGCGTTCATGTGTGTTGGAGGAGGGGCTCTGTAAGGAAGGGGCCGATTTTTTTTTTTTTCAGCTGGTTTCTCCATTCTTACCTACCCTACCTTTAATGTTAGTCCTCCAGCATACTTGGGACCAAATGAAGTTACTTTATGTACTCTGAGATAAGGCACGGAAATGCTCACCGCAGTGTCAAGAGGTAGCTCTATCACATAGATTGCTTTATTGTGGGAAATAATTCCCTTTTGCAGGAGCTTCTCATGGTCTTAAACACAATACAGCGGGGTAATCATGAAAGCATGATTTATATCTGGCTCATTGTATTTTGCCCAATCATAGACAGAGCCAGTAGAACATCTATTAAAACCTGAAGAGGATTTGAAGACATGTGCAATTACCCTATGAGTGTCCTATTTGCGAGAACATCTAATTTATGTTTTTTTTTTATCCCACAAATAATCAACCTGATATGTGGAAACCTGCAGCAGAACCTACAGTTGTATTGTTTTCCAGTAAAGCTGGACAATAGACTTGATGTGTGAAGCTGCAGCACAGCCTTTGAATCAAAATACGGCTAAATCTCTGTATCTGCATCCACAGCAGCTTGTAAAATTCAGCAAGGTCACTCAAGCTACCAGCAAGGAGCTGAAGGAAACCTACGATGCACATTAACTATGCCAGGGTGTGCTGTTTCTTGGGTTGGGATTACCCTGTGGCACAATAATTAAAAAGCTTGGGCTTCCTTTTTTTATAGAGAGGTCAGGAAATTCATTTGAATATCTTTAGCTGTTCTCTTTTTCACCAATCCCTCGACAAATACTTTCTATGTCTGACATCTTATTTTAATGTTGCATTGCATGTATCTTTGTATCTGTCATTATATCTCAGAAAATCACTGAGCCTTTATTTAACCCTCCTGTTGTCTTCGTTTCCCCCCCCCCCCTTACTTTGGTGTTCGTGCTCAAATTTGACCGGTCCTGTTTTAACTGCTATTACATTAACACAAAAACCATTAATCATCACCAAATTTCATTTAACACCCTTTCAAACTGTAAATATTGTATCAGACTACTTGTATACATGAAAAACTGCAGTAAATATACAAAGAATAGACACGGAACATGTTGCGTGTCCCAGGTGTGATCCATGTGGGGGGATGGGCACATAAGAATGGGAAATGTGTCAAATTGTTCTGTGTTTGTGTGTGTGTGTGTGTGTGTGTGTGTGTGTGTGTGTGTGTGTGTGTGTGTGTGTGTGTGTGTGTGTGTGTGTGTGTGTGTGTGTGTGTGTGTGTGTGTGTGTGTGTGTTGTGTGTGGTTGTGTGTGTGTTGTGTGTGTGGTGGTGTGGTTGGTTGGGTGTTTGTGGTGGTGTGTGTGTGGTGTGTGTGTGTGGTGTGTGTGTGTGTGTGTGTGTGTTGTGTGTGTGTGTGTGTGTGATGGTGTGTGTGTGTGTGTGTGTGTGTTTGTGTGTGGTGTGTGTGTGTTGTGTGTGTGTGAGTGTGGTGTGGTGTGTGTGTGTGTGTTGTGTGTGTGGTGTGTGGTGTGTGTGTGTGTGTGTGTGTGTGGGTGTGTGGGTGGGGCGGTGGTTGGTTGGGTGTTTGTGTGTGTGTTTTTCTCTGCTCCCGGCTGGTTCTTCCTTCCCTTTCTTCCTTTTTTGGCCCGGGCCCCCCCTGGCATGTTCCCCCGTTGCCTCCCTCATCCCCCATGCCCTGCACCGTGGTGCATCAGCAAATGTATATGTTCAAATGTCTACTGTGAAGGATATCATAAAGCCTTAATGCAATCGAATGTAAAACAAAAAAGTTATGATTGATGAAAGTAGTAAATCGGTCAGATTTGACCCGAACACAACAGGAGGGTTAATTCAATGCCTTTTTTTTCTTTCGTTGTAACACAACTCATATCCTGATGTCTTCACAGGAAACCAATGAGCTGGTGGCCATTAAGAAATTCAAAGACAGCGAAGGTGAGTGAAGGAGCGAGGCAGGGAGAAATGGAGGGATAAAAAAAGGAAGCCATTTAAGTCAGACTTTTTAATTTCCGCACAGAAAATGAGGAGGTCAAGGAGACGACGCTTCGGGAGCTGAAGATGCTCCGGACCCTGAAGCAGGACAACATCGTGGAGCTGAAGGAGGCTTTTCGCAGGAGGGGGAAACTCTACCTGGTCTTTGAATATGTGGAGAGGGTCAGCCTGACACTATCATTATTATTTCATGCTATGCCCTCACTGATTCTTCCATTGCTTATCTCCACTCTGCTGCATCTAGTTTCAGCATGTTGAGACTGCTCAGTTAAGCATAAAAACAGCATCACCATGGCAACATATGAACTATGCTGTTGGTGAATAATGGTATTCCCCACTGTGTTGCCAGGGTATCCAGCCAAGAGTTTATTTTATGACAGGTTTTTTTTCATACCGTACTCAAGTAATTCTAGCATGGTGTCCCCTCTGATTCCTTTGATCAGGGTTTAAAGGAAAAGTGAGATCAGGGGGTCCAATCCCCCCTGTAGGAATAATCCAGGACAAAGTTCAGCAACATTCATATTTGAATAACACATATTCAGCAAACTCAACCTGCAGCCACACATCCTCTCTCTTCACTGGTTTGCAGAACATGCTGGAGCTTTTAGAGGAGCTGCCAAACGGTGCACCGCCTGATAAAGTCCGCAGCTACATCTACCAGCTCATCAAAGCCATCAACTGGTGTCACACCAATGATATAGTCCACAGAGGTGAGGAGTGCATCTTTATTTCTACATCAATGTCTCAACGTTAGTGTCACCTGGTGTTTAGACTGAAAATCGCAATCATCTTAAGTAAAACAGGTTGTTTTAGCTCACTTTAAATACAGGGTAATTGGCTTATATTGGGATTGTGCTACAATTGCAATTCTATCACTGACACATGTTGCTAAAAGCTGTTTTTCTACGTCTCTAATACAGATATCAAGCCGGAGAACCTCCTCATTAGCTCCGAGGATGTTCTCAAACTCTGTGACTTTGGTGAGTCGTTGGTCTTCTCCTTACAGCTGCCATATTATCACGTCGAGCTGTTGAGATTTACATGGGCACTGCAGTAAAACCAGTGCAGTGTGTTACACGTTTACTTGTCAAATGTATCTAATTGCATTGGTTCAACAGAGGGAATCAGCTATTACCTTCATGTACATGAAGGTTCATTATGATGCTTTCACATTATCTGCGATTTTTTAAAGTTATATCTTTGTTTTTAACCTTGGCAGTTTGTTTTCTTTGGCCTCACGTCTCTGTGAAATATCCCACCATTAATTTGTCCCCTTGCAAGTAGTAAACAAATCAATTCTGCCACTGGAAAGCAGCCAACTGCCTGTGTCAAACGTACTGAGGTGGTTTTTTGCACAATCAAACTGCCCATAGTAATATCTAAAGACAGTCCAGTGAAGGTTAGGCTTCTGTTTCCCCTGTAAAATACTAACCGTATAGTTAGAGCATTGCTTTGTAATATTCGAGTTTCCCAGGTGAATTTCTGTGCCTATTTTCAAAATCACAGTCGGTCAGCTTTGCATACTTTTATCTAATGCAATCCTACTGACTCAGCTGGGGTGAGAATTGTTTGTTATTCACTGTTAGAACTGGCATTCTGCTTATTGTGATGTTTCATGCTTAAATTGGACTTTTGTACAGCCGCACCACGGTCTCCGCCCTCCTGCAGTGACATAACTAATTAGAGTCTGGTCACATGGGATGATGGCCATGTTGTTACTGTCGCCGTCCAAGAGTGTTGATTACACTTTACTCTTACTAATTAGCCATTTATATGTTTCACACAGTGCTGAATGTCTAAAACATAGTGTCAGTATCTATGAGATTTATTCATCTCCATATTTCTCTGGCTCAGGTTTCGCTCGTAACCTGTCTGAAGGAACAGATGCCAATTACACTGAGTATGTGGCTACAAGGTGGTACCGCTCTCCTGAGCTGCTGCTGGGGTGAGTGTGCTTGTGTGTGTGTATGTGTTTGTGCGTGCATGTAAGTCTGTCGGACAACATGAAAATCAAGAAAGAGAAAGTGACCTCATTCTGTTGGCTCGCGCAAGTCATTCTCAGCATTTCTTTAATTCTCTACCAACTTTGATCTATCACTTTCTCTCCTGATAGTGTTTCCAATAACCTAATTCAAGATACAGAATACCTTTCCAACACCAGTGCTCTCATTTTCCTGAAATCCCAATCTTTCAAGCGTACTGCAAATAAGTGATTTGAATATGTTTCATTTAAGGTTACATGAGGCTAATTATTGCCATGGCATTACAACTCTAAGAGATATAAAGAAATCACTGCATTTCATAATGATACCACTAACTGACTAAAATAAAGCAACCATTAAAAAATTGGGACCAAAGATCCCAAATGTGTCTATGTGCTTTAAAGGATCTGGCAGCGCATATTCATTCATACGTATGAGATAGTGGTGTTTGACACACAAAAATATGTCATCAGTCGTTCTCCAGGTGTCCATGAGAGGATTACAGAAGGTCCCCAGAGGAATTAGTAGCAGCAGAACATGCATGAAAACGACTACTCTGCTCTTAGTTGTCATTCCTAATACGTCACCTTACCTTCGACAGTTAATACTTTTCTTTATCTAAAAAGTCACCAAATTTGAAAAAGAATGACTAAATATTTGTAATAATTACGACAGCAGCTGCCAATTTATTCATATTCTAAAACAGCAGCCAGCTGGGAAGCATTATAATATTGAATTGTTTCATTTTGTTGTATTTTTTTTTTTTTTTTTTGCACAAGTTTCAATTCAATTAATAATGTTGTTGTTAACTTCCATATTCACCCTTTTCATCACATCATAGATGAAACAGGTGTTTCTATCTTCCCAAAAAGAGGCGATGATTGACCTGCTTCAATAATATGACACGAACCATCGTGCACACTACCCTGAGACTACATTTCGGATTTTCGCAGTTTATGCTGTTTTTTGCTGCATTAAATGTCCATTCTAGCTTATAACAGCTGAATGTCATGTAGCTTCACTGCTGTAGCCTGATTTAGTAAATGCCCTGGAACATTTATTGAGACAGCGTTTGAATGCCACCCACTCAAATACTCTCTCCCTCCAACACCACCGCTCCTCTGCTTTTCTGCTGCCAGATCTCTCGCCATTTCTCACCAGACTCCTCAGCTCCGTTCCTTTAGAAATGCCCATCGTCTTTATGACCAGCAGGAACTCAGCATCCATCCTTTTGTTTTACTGCACCACCATCGCAAAAAATAACATTATCCTCCTCTCATCATTCTTATAATCATCTTTAAATGATATGTTGTTACTCTCTCTTCCCAGGGCTCCCTATGGGAAGGCGGTGGACATGTGGTCGGTGGGGTGTATCCTCGGGGAGCTGAGTGACGGACAGCCTCTGTTTCCAGGGGAAAGTGAGATGGATCAGGTAGGCAATGAAACAAAAAGGTCCATTAGTCTGTTCATCAAAATAATAATAATGTTTTTATGGCAACTATAATCTGTAACTGGCGAAGAGCCGCTTTGACTTGACATTTTTTCTGCTATAAAAATAAGCAGACATTAAAAAGCTATGATAGTGTTTAGATTGTGTTCGACCCAACACCTGGACAAAAAAAGTGTTTGATGTTTATTTTACACATTGTTTGCATCTGATATAATTTTTGATATATATCAGGACTTAATGGTTTTGGTTTAATAAAAAAAAACTCTTTAAAGGAACTGCACACTTCCAAACAACAGACACACAAAGTTAACAACCAGAGCTAGTGAAAATAATAATGAATTTTAGAGCTAAAAGGAGAGTGAATATTGGCCTTTGATTATAATGAGCACACAAACTCAAATTAATGCAATTGTTACTCTGCATCTGCTAGACAAGCAACTCTTGACATCTTCAATATCCATAAAGCTGTCAAAGAAAGTCACCTTAGTAGCTGTTTACTCATTTCATATTTTCTTCATCAGCAGATATACAGATTTACTATAGATTTGTCCAAATTCCTTGCTTGAGGACCTTATGTACTTCTTGTCCTCCATTGGTTTAACAATTAGATTGACACTTCATCATTGTTGACCTTGGAAACAGCCATTCTCACCTCTGAATGTCTTCACTTAATCACTTATCTCCAGCTCTTCACCATTCAGAAGGTTTTGGGGTCGCTTCCTGCAGAGCAGATGAAACTCTTCTACAACAACCCTCGCTTTCATGGAATCAGAGTAGGACAAATTCTCTTTTACACTTTTTACAGTCTTCTTCTTCTTACCCCTCCTACCACCAGATTTGTCCTCCCTTTCAGCTCCATCTCTCTGTCTATATTTCCCTCTCTCTCCCTTTCTCTCATGGCAGTGTTCCCAGCACCATGACTGAGTGGATTGCTATGACTCATGAGCTAGGTGGTTGGTGTTTAGTTTAGCAGCAAGAGAAAATATCCCAGAAGGCCGAACCAAACTTTGTGTGTGTGTGTGTGTGTGTGTGTGTGTGTGTGTGTGTGTGTGGTGTGTGTGTGGTGTGTGTGTGTGTGTGTGTGTGTGTGTGTGTGTGTGTGTGTGTGTGTGGTGTGTGTGTGTGTGTGTGTGTGTGTGTGTGTGTGTGTGTGTGTGTGTGTGTGTGTGGTGTGTGTGTGTGTGTGTGTGTGTGTGTGTGTGTGGTGTGTGTGTGAGAGAGAGTGAGAAAGAGATGTGGTTGAGAGTGACCTAGTGATAGATTTATGTCAGAATTAAGGTTTTTACTGGCAGGAGCATCTACCGTATGTTAGAAATCTCTCATTCTCTTTTCTATAGGTCAAAAAGTCTAGTTTCGATACAAATTTGATCCAATGTTTGTCTGTGTGCCAGTTTCCCTCAGTTACTCATCCTCAGACTTTGGAAAGAAGGTACCAAGGCATCTTGAGTGGTTTGATGTTGGATCTGATGAAGGTATTACATCTGAAATCCATTTCATGGAGAATACATGGACATGTTGTCTTAACTAATATTATTCTATCAACTTAATATCCTGTCAATAATCAATATTTAATCAGTTAACATGTTTTTCCATCAGAGCCTGTTGCTGTTGAATCCTACTGAGCGTTACCTGACGGAGCAGAGTCTGAACCACCCAGCCTTCCAGCCTCTGAGGCAGGCGGAGAGAGAGAGGCCTCCTCCTGCCTCGCCCAACCCACCGCGCTCCTCCAAGAGGAAAACACACCATCACGGAGAGAACACAGTTCCCACAAGGTAGGACTCCTTTATCTGTACCTCCCGCCAACAGCTCTTTATTTTGTCATAATTATTTAACTTAGATAGATTGATAGCTTGGAAACATCACATCAAAGGATATGTCATCATTTCACAAATCCAAACTGTGACCCTTTTTCAACAGAGAGCTGTAGCTTTAACAGTTTAAAGCGAGTGAAAGTCACAGAGATTACAAATGTTTTCCTGTGGGGCTTGCGTTTCTTGCATCAACTAGGACCAACTAGACAACAGTATATAGCATCCATGCATGCAGGAAAACATTTTCCATGTGAGGGCAAATCTTTTCCAGACTTACTTCCTTTAGAAAATATAGTTTTGTACTATACTTGGAAAGAGTATAAGCTTTCGTACCCCTCAATTGGCAATTTACCAGGTACGGAGGCATCATTATCATAAACTTGATGCTCTGAATACGTGCAGCACACACTTAAAGTTTAGATGATATGCCATCAGGATTTTTCTAAAACGTAATGACTTTTAAGTGTTACTTGATGCAGCTCAAGGTTTTTGTTCAATCTTTTTAGGCCAGTTTTTTTTATTATTAAAGTAATAAAATAGTAGCAATTTACTCTCATAACATGAGCATTGCATGTTGAGGGAAGATGGCCCTTAAGAGACTTTTCCTAGAAAGACTGAATAGTTTAATCGGTTATAGGAAAGTTGGAATAAGATCTGATACAATGCAACATTAACACAGATTAGGACTTTATGATGATCTCTAGTATAATGCCAGTGATGTCTGTCCATCCAGGAGTCACACTAAGAGCACGAGCCGTCGCTCCAACGCTAAAGAATGTTCCAGCCTCCCTCGCCATGGGGACCTCCATCAGCTCAGCAACAAGAGTTTCCTCAACGGGAACAAACCTGCCCCGTCCAGTATGAGCCCAACGCTGCACCCCAAGGCCCAGTACATGTCCCAGACCCTCAATCGCTCTGCCTCCTCCAACAAAGACCTGGCTAATAACAACCTGCCCCCGCTGCTCAGTCCCAAAGAAGCCAAAGGCAAAACTGAATTTGATTTCAATTTAGGACCCTCCACAAAGCTGCTTGACCACGGGGCCAAGTATGGCCACAGCAAACCCAGCTCATCTCGCTCTCAGCAGCAGCAGCAGCAGCAGCAGCAGCAGCAGCAGCAGCAGCAGCAACAACAACTACAACAACAACAACAGCAGCAGCAACAACAACAACTACAACAACAACAACAACAACAACTACAACAACAGCAGCAGCAGCAGCAGCAGTTGCAGCAGCAGCAGTTGCAGCAGCAGCAGTTGCAGCAGCAGCAGTTGCAGCAGCAGCAGGTCGGTCGCCATACCTTCCTGGAAGGGAAGAACAACACACTGCAGTCTGGATCAGAGAAACAACATGGCCGACATGCCGCCCACAGCATGGCAGAATCCTCCCACGGCTCCATGTCCTCCTCTTCGAAGAGTTCAGCATCCTATCTCAGCCTGTCCAAGAGCCACAGCGCACTGAGTGATGCTAAATCTGTCGGGAACCTCAGCGACGGGCGACTCCACCCAGATGACCCAAACTCCAACACAACAGCAGGGGTAGGACCTGGGGCCCGCTTCTTCCCCGCCAGCTGTTTAGACCTCAACGCCCCTCCAGGTCCCCAGGGGCCCCCCGGCAGCCCCTCTGCTCGGCACACTGATCGGTCTGGGCACAGCCCCGCCTCTCGTAGCAGCGGCAACGTCCGCATGGAGAGCAGCACACTGGACTCCTCATCCAGGCACAAATCCAGACATAAAACTTTAGCACCAGGTAGGTCTGAGAGTCATTGGCCACTGAATTAAGAATGGAAATATGCCTTTTTTCTAATAATATTCAAAGTCTATTGCCTCAAACACTTGATCTCCAAAACCAACCTCACCCAACAAAAACTGAAAAATTAAAAAAGCAAAAAGCCAGAGAGCGGCTTATATTATTCACTTCACCTTTGACAACCACTGTCAGTACAGAAAACTCTAAGATGCTGTATGTCATTGTTCTGTCACTTTCACCAGAGACAGTTCTAAAAACAGCCAGACAAATGTAACTTTTAAAAGAGCAGTTTTTGGCTGGGAACCATACATTAAGACAACATTGATTTCTGTAATTTGAGGTGGGTCAACAGTGTCAACTATAGTATACAACCACCTAATTATCTACCTGAAAATGTAATTGTAATAAAAGAGAAAGATTACATATTATTTGATTGTGTATTCGTTACATTCACTTAAGTGTCTGACATGTCATAAATGACAACTTCAACTTGTAGTGGTAAACATATTTTCAACCATTGATTTGCCGTTTAAGCAAGTAAAAAAAAATTAAAAAAATGTAATAAATGAAATGTTTTACTTTTGAGATATCTTCAAAGAAATGTAAGATAGCTATCATGTTATGGCCATTTTTTCACAGAGTTGACAGAAAATGTGATCAAACTAAATGATTGTTTAATCAAAAATGAATATGTAGCTCTAAGGATGTTTTTGCTCGTCCAGAGGAGGCCGGTGCTCCGGAGCTCTTGGACCCCGGAGGAGCAGGGATGCCCTCCACTCACACCCTGCCTTCCCCACACGAGTCCTATCACTACGGCCTGGGCTACACCTCGCCCTTCTCCTCCCAGCAGCGGCCTCAGCGCCACTCCATGTACGTGAGGAGGGAGCGCCACCGACCACACCCTATGGAGGGGGGGTTGGCGGTCTTGCCTACACCCGGGCAGGCGATACCAACACGTGCCAGCAGCCTGCAGCTCCTCTCCCCCCAGCTGCAGCACCGCACCACCCTCACCGGACACTCAGTGAGCTCCTCCAGAGAGGACTGCACCGAGGACTTGACCAGGGTTAGTGGCACACAGTCCTGTGAGAGTGGGGGCTGTTAAAGGAAGCATTAACCCTCAAATACTGACAAACACTGTGAAGATAATGCATTTGGTATTTTTTTTTTTTTTTAAAGTTAAAGTTGAATATTTAAAAGGCAAGGTTTGTTCAGCCACAAACACTGGCGACAAAAAAATGGTGTTACAAATACAATACATTCAAATACACATTTTGCAAATCATTTACATGATTAACTATAGTGTAAAAAATGTAATTTACTAACATAATATAAATAACATAATGTAATAATACATTTGTTAAATAACTGTTTTTTTAGCAAAAAATTGCAACTTAAATCAAGTAAAAGCTTTTTAGTATTCTCCACCAGAATTGTCTTGCATTATATTGAGGTTATCATATAACCTTTATATCTGAATGTATGCAAGATAAAATACAAGTTAAAATATATTTGTATATATTTATTGTTTTAGATATTTAAAGAAAAATAGTTAAAGCTTTATCTGACAAATTATTCTAGTGTTAAAAAATGAAATGATAAACTGATGGCAGCGTAGTCAGCAGAAGGGCAGGACCAATGATATCCTTTTGACAATATAACCTTACATTTAACACTATTTCTCAATTGACCACAATGCAAGATGTTGAGTTGTTTTAGAAAGAAGTTCTCCTCCTGCATTTAAAACCTAATCTAAACAACAAATGTTAAACACAGTTTACTAGAAATAGGTGAAAGTGATTTTGAGAAAATGTTGATATTAATAAGAAGGCGAATAATGGGTACATACACAGAAATTCAAAGCACATTTCATGACTGTCTTGGGTGAATATTTTCTTTAACTTATTGAAAATGTGTATTTTTCACGAGTGGACCGTGTGTGCAGGGACTGTCTCTTGTCTCACATTATCATTGCTGCTGCATCATGCTGCTCTTCCAGTCTGCTTTGACCTCGCTGTCCGTCTCCTCAACAGAGTGAGCAGTCACCTAAAGACATGAGCCACCCTTGTGCCCCCATCACAGACTCTACGAGGGACAACACTGCTGCTTATCATACACAGCGCTCTAAAAACGAGGTCCGACCCCCCCCCTACTCTGTGTTTTCCATAGCTTTTTCTGTTTCTATGAAGGTCAACAGCCTCACTGCACATTGTCGCTGGTTTAAGTGTAAAAACGCTGAAAAGCTTTAAGATTGTCCCGATTGTCTTTTGATGTGAGCCAGCAAAGAGTGTGTTCGCTAACGATAAGAAACAATTGAAATTAAATTAGATCATTGATCACAAATATGAAATTACTGAGGAACTTTATATAGATATGTTTATTTTTGTTTGGCTGCTTGATCCGTGTGTTTTCATAGGTCGGCATGTATCACGACCCTCATGTTGAGGATGTGGGATCCTCCAAGGAGAACCGGATGATCTTCACTGAGTCTATGCCTCGGAGAGTAGGCAGCTTCTACCGAGGTAAGGAGAAGAAGCACCAAGAGACAAAATGTGTGTACTGTGTCCTCCAAAAAAGCGATTATTTAGGAAAGGCAATTTGTACAACAAGGCGATTCAAATGCTCCACATAATTAGAAAATTAAACAAGACGTTTAATAAATACACTGCAACTTACAAAATATAAATAGGATTATAAAAGAGTAAAATAAATTAGGTCTCAGATAAATCTTATCTTCTAGTGTTTATTTTTTACAACAAACAGCCCTGTATAAACCATTCAGTTCTTGATAAACCAATTGCAAAAAAGACAATCTGAGAAGGACGTAAAGCAACATTTGAAAGGAAAAGCCCTCAAAAATACTTTAAAGGGGACCTATCATGCAAAATACACTTTTGTAAGTCTTTTATACATGACTATGTGTCCCCGGTGTGTCAGGGAACTCACCAAGTGTCAGAAAACACAACCCTCTCTCTTTTCCTCCATACCCAAATCTCTAAAAACGGGGCTGCAACGGATCTGATACAGATTTGAATTTTTCTGACGTCAGACTGATACAGATTTTAAATATCAGAAACGGGGTGCTCCGCCTATATGGGCAACTCTCCACCTATCAGGGGAATGGGGGGTTGCCGTGGCATGGTAACAGCATGGTAACAGCATGGTAACAGCATGGTAACATGACGCTCGTGCCTCGCCCCCCTCCTTTGCAGGGGGGCGTGGTCAGCTGCAGCTCATTTGCCACAGAATCAGCCCTTGCAAAAAACGGGCTGGAATACAGCAAATAGAGCGAAATGAGGCATGGCTAAAATGCATGATCTGTTTGGTATTTTCAAAAAAAAACTTCACAGACATGTTTTATATAGGTATGGCCCTACAATATATTATTCAAATATAGCATGATAGGTCCACTTCTTACATTTGTATTTGGTGGTGTAGTTTTCTATATAGATGACTTTTACAATGAAATGTAATGAAATTACATGAGTTTGACACAAAGTTGTTGAGTTTCAATTTTAAATATCAGGAAATAGAATCAAGGAACTATGGTTTTTTTCTACACTTGCCAAAAAAAATATTCAAAAGCTTGGGCCAATTTAATAGACAAGACAGACATGGTGGGTTTTGGAAATGCAAGTGTTGTAAATTGAAATGAAACATCCAGGGCAGGTAGACATTTTCTTAATTTAACAACAGCTCTCAAACTTTGATTAATTTCCTCTCCTTGTGTCAGTCCCCTCCCCCAGACCCGACAACTCCTCCTCTTTCCACGATGCTCTCGGTCAGGGTCGAGGGCCGGTTGTTTCCAATTTGCCCGGAGACCCTGTCGTCATGGTCAACCACTCCAAACGCCAGACGGCTTTTGACTGGTGAGAAGTTTTTATTTAAACTGGCCTAGCATGTTTGCCGACTTCAGGGATGGATACTGTCAAGTAACTGTCAATTGTCATACTGATATTCTGTACAAACTGTGAAGTCCACTGAGACAAATGTAACATTTGTGATATTGGGCTATATAAATAAACATTGATTGATTGATTGATTGATTGAAGTAGATGTGAACTCAATGCTGTGTAAAGGACACTGCAGTTTGAAGCGTCCACATTTATAGTTAATTATGTTAGGAACTGAGCTTTACAAAACAACGTACAATGATCTCATAATTTAATGATTAAAATGTTCTCACTTTTACAACACTAACTTAGATCAGATTTTACAAGCGTATTATCACAGCAACTAAATGACCGAAAGGACATTAATGAAAACATGTGGCAATATCACTGAATTCAACTCATGTTTACTTTCTTCTGCAGAAGAAAAATAAGCAGTTATTGTAGTATTTATAGTATTTATTGCCATAGGAGTGCACATACGTATTATAGGAAGTGACCAAGATACAGTTTCTTTGATGCTTATCTTTCTTACAGTGCAGACGCTTTTCTGCTTGCTCTTGCCTCTGCTTACTTTTTATGCTGATTTTCCTATTCTTATTCTCTGAAAACTTCAAGCAGCGGCTCCTGGACATTAACTTATCACTGGGATAGTTCATCTTCGTAAATAGACGGAGGGTTTCAGCCATATTTCAACATTTTTACGACGACCTCAGTCTTACAGTAGCGTGGCCGAGCAACAGCTAAAGCCTGGTAGGCTACTGCATGCTATTTAGCTTAAGTTAGTTGGTAGCAAAATGCCTCCGTTCTCAACAGATGACTTCCACAAACTTATACAGAAGATGGCTGTGTTGGAAATGAAAATGCAACGGTTGGAAGTTAACGTGGAAGTGAATGGACTATGTCGTGAGAATGACACCACTTTACCAGTGTTGCAAAATAATGGAAAAGGGTATGCTAACTCACAGCTAATTAGCAGCTACAAGGATTCCAAGGAACAGGAGGGCTGTGTACTGGGTAATACATCTACAAGTGGTAGTCCTCCCTGGAACTCTCTGGGTGCAAAGCCTAAGAGTAAATCATTTCCATGGGATTTGGGAGGACGGATAACAGGCAGAGCCCAGCGCTCTGAAATCTATGATGCGACAGTCTGGCCTGCATTGTTATCACCCAGGAAGAGCGCCTCTTCAACCCCTAAACAGCCGTGGACAGCTGCTAAAGGGAGAACTACAAAAAATCCTCCTAAACCACCAAGTGTGCCAATCCAGAACAGATACGCTCCGCTGACCGAGAGCCGGAGATCTCTTTCTGATGACCTGGATAACCTGTCCTCTTCACACAGCAGGTAAGGACCAATAGCTACTCCAAAAGTAAAAGGCTAGAGGGAAAGCTAACGACTGGGCCTGAAACTCTGATTGTAGGGGACTCTGCTCTAAGAGATGTAAAAAGTCTGTGTAGTAAGAACAACACCAAAGTACTCTGTTTTCCCAAGGATATGGTCTCTGACTTGGCTGAGAAGATCCTGCATATTGGGGCTGAACATCCGACTGTGAAGAATGTGGTACTACATATTGGAACAAATGATGTTGTGAAACAACAGTCAGAAGTGCTGAAAAAAGACTTTAAATGTCTGTTGGAAACTGTCAGCTCTCTAAATGCAGAGGTGTTCATCAGTGGCCCTCTACCGCCAGTCAGAAGAGGAGTGGAGAGATTCAGCAGATTGTTTGCACTGAACACCTGGCTTTCAACTGCCTGTACTGACCATTCTGTCAATTTTATTGACAATTTTAACTTTTTCTGGGACCGCAGACATCTTTTTAAGGCAAATGGAGTTTGCCTGAACAAATCAGGAGTGAAATTGTTTATCTCTAACATATTCAACTGCCTGCGTCATCAATCTGTTCTCTCTGCCAAGGACAAGCGGCAAGAGGAATCAAAACAGGAGAAAGACACAACACATCGCGCAGAAAACCCTGAAGAAGTATCACTGCACCCGCCTGAGGAATGTTCTGATTATGGGAGACCTATGACACAAATGGAGGAGTCTCCACTGCCCGTCACCCTCCCTGTCAACCCCTTTGAGGATACTCTTCATTCATCCCCCAGCTCTCTCTACTCTCCGCTCACCCTTTCACCCTCGCCTACCCCCCTGGAGTTCGATGACCGCATGAAGGCGACACGCAGGGTTGGCAGCATGTCCTTTACCCCCGCCCCTCAACGACGCCCACCAAAATCACCGAAGCAGAGATGCGCACCATCTCCCCCGGCTTCATCACCATGCCTACCACAATCATCCAAACCAAAACAATACAAGGAAGATGGAAGCAGATTTCCAAACCCCCCTTTCTACAGTGTAGCCCTCACCCTGCCCTCCTATGATGAGAGGAGCAGGGTGGTGGGTCCTCCCTCCCCTTCAAAGCCTGATAGGGATGTGTGTGTACAAAACGCTGCAAACTGATATCTGCTGGGTCCAGGCTCAAGGGTGTATGGCACTCTCAACTCTTTCCAGGCCCTGCCTGCCTGTAGCTTTGCCTGTGTTGATAGGTAATAGATTAAGAGCGGTGAATCATCTTAGATACAGGAAGCGCTCAAACGTTTGTGTGAGTTTATCTAATTTAGCAGTGATTCCATGTCAGCCACAGCTTGTTACAAAAAACATGACTGATAGTGTGTTTAACGAACTTAAACTAGCTTTATTAAATGTCAGGTCTTTGGCAGGAAAAACATTTGTAATCAATGATTTTATCACTGAGCACAATCTCGATTTTATGTTTTTAACAGAAACTTGGATTGAACAAAATAACAGTGCAGCTGTTCTTATCGAATCAACCCCTCCCAACTTTAGTTTTATGAGTCAGGAAAGAATGCATAAGAAAGGGGGTGGAGTTGCTATTCTGTTCAATGCAGGAAGACATCTTATGGGAAGTTTGCTTCTTTTGAATATGTGGCCCTTCAGCTGAAATGCTCCTCTCGAGCTCTGTTCCTAAATATCTATAGACCACCCAAATACTGTGCAAGCTTTTTTTTACCGAACTGCTGTCTATAGTGTGTATTGACTTTGACCGTCTAGTCATTGTTGGTGATTTTAACATCCATGTTGACAACCCCCAGGACAGAGGGGCTAAAGAACTGTTTTGTGTTCTTGATAGCTATGGACTGACTCAGCATGTGACGGAGCCCACGCACAATAAGGGGCACACTCTGGACTTAATTATCTCAAAGGGTCTGAATATCTCTAAGGTTGTGGTGACTGATGTTGCACTCTCTGACCATTCCTGTGTTTTCTTTGAGAGCTCTATTTCTGTTCACAAAAATGTTCAAAAAGAGATAACCACAAAGCGATATTTAACTGAAAATACTAGGGAAATGTTTACTCAGAATTTTTCTTCCACACTTGCCCCTGCTAACATCTCAGTAAATGAGCTAGTAGATCATTTTAATTCAAAAATTAAAAATGTTATAGCCATTGCTCCAATTAAGGTAAAGGAAGTGTCTGGCAAGAACATATCTCCATGGAGAAAGGCCATGACCGTGAAAACAGAAAAAAGAGAATGTCGAAAAGCTGAACGCAGGTGGCGAAAAACAAATCTCCAGGTTCACTGGAAATCTATAAAGAGAGACTTGGCCTTTATAATTTGGAATTGAAAAACGCACGACAATCGTTCTTCTCTGACATCATTACCAAAAACAATGCACGTGCCTTGTTTGCTACCGTCGACAGACTAACTAACCCCCCAGTGTCAGTAGCCTCTGAATTTCTATCCACCAGGGCGTGCAATGATTTTGCCTCCTTCTTCATTGACAAAATTCAGAAAATCAGACAAGCAGTCAGTGCCTCTGCATCAGGAACAGCAAATGTTTTGTCTCTGTGTCCAACTAATATCAATTCAAACACCATGACACAATTCCATCAGATTAATGATAAAAACCTAGAGGACATTATACAACTTCTGAAGTCCTCCTCCTGCTGCCTTGATATTATTCCAACAGGATTTTTCAAAGATGTTTTGCCTTTCATGGCCTCAGATCTACTTCATATAGTAAACAAATCTCTTCACTCAGGTATTTTTCCACAGGCCCTGAAAACTGCAGTCATTAAACCGCTCTTAAAAAAGAATAATCTAGATGCTTCAGTAATGAACAATTACAGGCCCATATCAAACCTCCCATTTCTAGGTAAAATCATTGAAAAAGTTGTTTTTCAACAGTTGAGTAATTTCTTGCATTTAAATAACTGTTTTGATGTGTTCCAGTCAGGCTTTCGTCCAAACCACAGCACTGAGACTGCTCTTGTAAAGGTCTTTAATGACATCCACTTAAGCACAGACAGTGGCAGAACTTCAGTGTTAGTATTATTAGATCTCAGTGCTGCGTTTGACACTGTTGACCACAGCATATTACTAGACCGACTGGAAAACTGGGTGGGACTTTCGAAAACAGTTCTAAATTGGTTTGAATCCGACTTAAAGGACAGAAACAACTTTGTTTCTATAGGTAAATACACATCTGAGTTGACAAATATGACATGTGGGGTACCTCAAGGCTCCATCTTGGGGCCTCTTCTCTTTAACGTCTACATGCTACCACTGGCTCAGATAATGAAGAACAACAAAATAAGTTACCATAGCTATGCGGATGACACACACATTTACGTAACAATTTCACAAGGAGACTATGCTCCAATTCAAACACTGAGTAAGTGCATTGAACAAATAAATGACTGGATGTGTCAGAACTTTCTCCAATTAAACAAAGATAAAACTGAGGTAATGGTTTTTGGAGCCAAGGCAGAACATATAAAAGTTAGCGCTGAGCTTCAGTCTGCAATGTTCAAAACAACAGATAAAGCCAGAAATCTAGGTGTAGTCATGGACTCTGACCTGAGTTTCAACAGTCACATTAAAACAGTTACTAAATCAACCTACTATCACCTAAAGAATATATCTAGGATTAAAAGACTAATGTCACAGCAGGATTTGGAAAAACTTGTCCATGATTTTATCTTCAGTAGACTCGACTACTGCAATGGTGTCTTCACAGGTCTCACTAAAAAATCTATTAGAAAGCTGCAGCTGATTCAGAACGCCGCTGCTCGAGTCCTCACTAACACTAAGAAAGTGGATCACATCACTCCTGTTCTGAAGTCTTTACACTGGCTTCCTGTGTGTCAAAGAATAGATTTCAAAATACTGCTGCTGGTTTATAAAGCACTGAATGGTTTAGGCCCAAAATACATTTCTGACCTCCTGCTAAATTATGAACCATCCAGATCTCTCAGGTCTTCAGGGACTGGTCAACTTTCTGTCCCCAGAGTCAGAACTAAACATGGTAAAGCAGCGTTCAGTTATTATGCTCCAAATATCTGGAACAAACTCCCAGAAACCTGCAGGTCCGCTGCAACTCTGACTACTTTTAAATCCAGGCTGAATACTTTTCTTTTTGTCGCTGCTTTTAATTGAACTATTCATATCTTAGACTGCACTGTAACTTTTATCCATGTATTTTTTCTTTTAATGTTGATTTTATTAGCTTTTCTTTTTAATGACTGATTTTAAATGCCATTTTCTTAATGTCTTTCATTTTTTGTAAAGCACTTTGAATTGCCTTGTGTTGAAAAGTGCTATATAAATAAACTTGCCTTGCCTTGCCTTGCCTTGCCTTGCCTTGCCTTGCCTTGCCTTGCCTTGCCTTGCCTTGCCTTGCCTTGCCTTGCCTTGCCTTGCCTTTATACTATCCAAGATTCCAAGAACAACTCATTTATAACATACATAGTAAGGGCTACTTTTCTCCAGTCTACTCTAGGGCAATTAAAATGTCTTTAGTTTATATGGCAATGGCTGACAAGCTACATCTGACAGATGGAGACGGATGTCATTTGCGATGCGTTGGTCATTTGAAATACATACAAGATGGAAAAAGCACATTACAGCTGAAGGATTCAAAGAACATCTGCATCTGTATTTATTCAGGTTGTCCCCCTAGCATCTACTCCTAAACTTGTAATCACAAACATGAGTCATACAGTCTGAACAATTTTCCAATTTGCCACACAGGACCGCAGCAGAAGCAATGGTCATGAATCCTCCAGAGCCCGCCAAAGAGAAGGAGAAACAAGGCTTCTTTAGAGCCATGAAGAAGAAAAAGAAGAAGACTCAAATAGTAAGATCATTGAAGACATTTCATCCAGCACACATTTCCTTTGGTTCGTTGCGTTTTATCCTTTGTTAATGAAGTTTATTTTTACTGGGTAGTAAATCCTTATCAATAGGCTCCTTCAGACCGTTTAATTTGAAAAAAAAATGTGCATGAAAAAAACATACTTTTGATTATAACCAACATTTTGTTTTACATCCAAAGTGGTTTATAAAAACTAATTTCTGCCCCATTGGAATGTATTGTAGTGATGTGCTAATGTCTAATACTTTGGCTGGTTTGATTATGTTATGTTAACACATAGAAGTTTACAAAAAAAAAACACAATACTTAATACTGAATTTCAACTCTCAATTTTCTTCCTAGTATCTTAACAATCAAGTAGTTATATTTAAGTAATAAGTCATATTTCTTGAAGTGGTTAAGGATCAAGTTCTGCAGATGTTTTTTATTTTCTGTCAGAGATTTGTGTTGAGAGTTGTGGCTGTGCGTCTTCTGCTCCACAGACGGACATGGAGGACGGGAGGAACCCCAGCATCAAGAAAAGCCTTTTCCCCCTCTTTAGCTCTAAGAATAGCTTAAAGCACAACTCAGCTGTCAAAGTCCTCCCTGTAGTGGCCTCGCCCATGGTACAGCACCAGCCTACCGTGCCCTACCCTGCCTCACCAGTAATCTAACCTCAACTCTACGGCTGCATGTTAACTCACACCCCACTCACCAGAATGACCTGCTTTGAAATCCTCTCAAACGCTTCATTATTGAGTGACTGCGAATCGTTTCAAGTTGAAAGGATTTCAAATACATTTTGAGTCGAATACTGCACGGCGTCTGTGCAACCATTATATTTCTGCTATAATGTGTGTCATATGCGGTCGCCTTGTTTTCATATGGCATTGTGAGACATGTATGCTGGTTGTTGTGAGGGCGACACATCTGCACGTCGAGTATCATTCGTTTCAATTCAAATGTCATTGTATCACATGATATCCATGGACATACTGACAACGTTCAAAAGCTCCTTAACCCAACTCTGGACTCTGCACTGCTGGAGGAGGAATAGTTTGACCTTATGTTGATTTTCTTTCTTTCCGAGAGTTAGATGAGGAGCTGCTTAGCTTAGCACAAAGACTGGAAACAGGGGAAAACAACTAGTGTGGTGACAAAATCCAAGTGGCAGGACCTCTAAAACACTTCTTCTCATATAATATCTAAATCATAGATAACCCTCTGATCATCTATATTGTTATTATAATACAGGTAATGTATTAGCTTTTTGTTTTTGCTATTGTTAGTATAACAAATATTGTTTTGGAATGGCTGATGAGACACAAAACAAGAACTTAACTTCTGAAAAATTATGATGGCCATAAATGATTGATGAAAGTTTAATTAAATAACATATCTTTTTAAAAGAAGTCCTTAATAGATAACATTGTCTTAGTTGCAGCCCAACTGTTTGTTACAGTTAGTTCAAAACACAAAACTTTTGTAGACCTTATTTTCTGTAACGTCATCACTTATCACTGTCACCACAGCGTCGTGTTTGTCTGGTGCTGCAGAGGGGTGCATGGAGAACCTCACGTCAATATGCGACATTGCCATAGAAAGAAATAAAGTTAACATGATGTCATTGTTTTTGATAGTTGTTAATTATGTTCCTGTATTTTTGTGAAACATCAGGTTCCTGGAAACGGACAAGAACACCTGTCGCTGCAGAGGAGCTCCAAATCCTCCTCTCACCACGGCAGCCGACGGAAAAACCGCGAGAGATCCCGAGACAGAGACCGGGAGCGGGAACAGAGCCGGGACCGGGACAGGGACAGAGAGAGAGAGAGGGAACGGGAGAGAGAAAGAGAGAGAGAAAGGGAGAGAGAGAGGGAAAGAGGGAGGGAGCGAGAGAGAGTTAATGACTGGCAAACAGACAAACCAGTGGACTCACACTCTCAGGTATGAAGCTACAAACTGAAGACCAAATGACCTTATCATAATATCATGTTGATTTTAAGCCAAAACAGACATTTTAAATACATAAATTATTAAGATACAGGCGTATGAGCAGGAAGTGTGGCTTAGAAGATGTTGAGCCTTATTGAGTTGAAAATGGCAATATTTTACCATTAGCAGTGCATTCTACATATATATCTATACATACTGTATATGCATATAAAATACATTTGAATGCCAGCCCTTTGTGAATGTTGACCACTTGTTGCAAATGTATTGTTTGTCGAGAGGCAGTCCAGTACAGAAATTGCATTGTTAGTTCATGGTAACATATGTTGTATGACTTTTTTTCAATAGAGCAAAATCAAATAATATATAATAAAGAGGGCCGTAGTATTTTGTTCAGGCTTGTTCTGGGTGGTCTATTTCAGCTCCTTATAGTGTTTAACTAGAATTGAAAATTAGATAATAATTTGTGTTATGTAGCCTACAAATTCCTGCAACAATTATTCCTTTAATTAATTTTGACATGTAAGTCTCCAGTAGGTAATAACACAGACCGGGTAGGACAGTATTGAGGATTTGGAGAGGAATAAACACACTGTTGGGTTTTATATTTCCTTTAGAGTCCTACATTATCTGTTTCTCTTTCCCACCTCACAGAGTCAACCACTCAAGTCCCTCCGCAGGCTCCTTCACCTCTCCCCTTCCTCCTCAAATCAAGGCCAGCTTCCTCCTCCTCCTCCAGACCTGCGCTTCCAAGCCCCCCTCCCCAACCCCCCTCAGCCCTCCTCCAAGTCGGGTTACCCTGAGGGCCGAGGGCACACCGAGAGCAGGGGGCACCCCGGGGTGAGCAGCTCTGCCCAGCCTAAGAGCCGCAAGCCCAGCTACCCCCTCCCCGGACAGATCGAGTCCAGCTGGCACGTGTCTGCTCTGCAGAGGGCGGAGGGCGCTCAGTTCACCGCCGAACAACTGGGAATCAAACCGGGGCAGAACGGACCCACCTTTACCCGAGCGTCCCGTGTCAGGATGCCAAACCTCAATGACCTGAAGGAGACCGCGCTGTAAACCCCCCGCCCACAAAACTACACCACCTCCTAAACGTCTCCACCCTGGAAGCATCTGCCAGATGCAGACATCATGGTACTGTAGTACAAGTTTACATGAAAGCCTATTTCATTGGATCTAGTCTTCATTCAGAAACATAGTCATCTGTTTTCTGGAAAATACAACGACCAGACGCTGAAACACGAACACCAGTAACACTGTCGTTTAGGGAAGCAACGAGAGGACGTGGCCCACTCTGACTGGGGATGCGAGTACTGTATCAGCTGTGTGTGACTGTGTGTGTAACAAAGAGAGGACAGATGACCTAGTGGCCTCTTAGCTGCCATCTTCTGCTCACAGGACTCAACAGCAAAGTGACTTCTGTCAGGCCGGTGGCCAAGACACTCAAACGTTTTCAAGCTCTGTTATTTGATAAGAACAAAAAAAAAGTTTATATCAACATTATTTATTAAATATGTATTTGTTTTAAATTCAAGGATATAAGCTATAAATGACACAGTATGTAGGTTATATGGGAATATTATAAGGTAATATAGAATTAAATGTGTAATTGCAAGAGCTTTAGTTTCGACACAAAGAAAAGCATATAGATATGTATGTGTTAATAATACAATATGTCAAAAATTATATTTAATAATGGTTAATGTCCTTTTTTGTTCAATTTGAAAGGTTATTTACCGATTTTCAGGCTTTATCATCTTATTTTTACCAGTTTTTCTATTTGTTTCATCCACATGTATAGAAATATTGATGAATATTGTTGCCCAAAGTAAAAAAATATATATTTCACTTCACATCTAGACTAAATCTGCACTTCACCATCATGACTTACAGTAAGTTTTGGAGTTTTGTGACAAGTTGGGCTATTTGTCAACAGGGTTAGGTAGCAGAACATCAATAGTGAGACTGTTGCGCTTTACATAAGAAAATGTCTGATCATTATATGTCCCATTCTTGATGTCACCATTTTTTTAAATGAGCCCCATTCTCAGTTCATTTATCAGTGACAAGAGCTTTCCAGCGCCGTGCTGCCACCTGCCGTGCTGCCACCTGCCGTGCTGCCACCTGCTGTGCTGCCACCTGCTGTGCTGTTGTTTTGGTCTACAGCCCTAACAGCCAGTAAAAAACATCAAGACTTTGGCGGCCTTTGGTGGTGAAAAGTAAGCCTTATGAAATGAGGCAGGACTAACTCAAGAACAACGTGTAACTGTGCAAAATAGGGGGAGAGCATTCTGCAAAAGGCATACATCACTTACAACCTTTAAGTAAGGAAGGTTAAGTCTGCTGGTATTTTATATTTCTTGTTTGTTGACAAATCCCATGAAAACAAAAAAACAATAATATATTTAATATATTAACAAATCTTAAGCCGTTTTCATAAAACTAATAGGAATACATAATTGAGCAATGACCATAAACATGGGCACTGTAGTTTAATTTGAATCAATCCCTCATGCTGTCCTGCTGCTCTATTTGCTCAACATAGAACCAACTGTGTATTAATCCACTGCTGAAAATAGTTCCAACAAACTCACTGTTGACCTGGATTTCTTTACAGTTTACTCATAACCGAGCAGCCCAGCTGTTTATGGAACTTCTTTAGACGTTTTGGTTTTGAAGATCTGATGATCAAGTCCAGAAAAAAAGTTTCAACAACATTGTGGAATTACTCATATTATATTACTCGCAGCCTGTAATGTGACCACTTCATTTCGTAATTATTTTCTCACAACTTTTGATATTATAGATAATAATAATAATAATAATAATATAATAGTTACCGCAATGATCACTTTCCAGTGATTTAAAATAAGAGTGTTATAACATTTGTGCATTGTTTTGGTATCTAATAAGCCTTAACACTCAAACATTTCTTACTCCAACTGACTCCCGTATTGTATTTCAATACTCACCGGTACCTGAAGTAATATGCCCCCAGCTGTGGGTTTATTCTTTTCATGAGATTTGTCAAAATTAACAAAGATATTAAATAACACAAGACTTATCTTTTAATGTTTACATTTTTCATGTGCATTTTAAAAGCTTGTGTTTTCAAAGTTTTTGTAAATGCCTTTTGTAAATCTGAATTTGGTTTTGCTACTGTATTTGCATTACAACTTTTATTTTGTAATATTGATAGTCATAATCAGGGATGATTTTACTTAACTAGGTTATTCATAAAAAGCATTTAATTGTTGTCTACTGACCTGTGGATGATTACAAACAAATAAAATAGAACAAAACACTGTTAGTGGCCTAGGAAAAATATACAGCATAATTTTCCTTCCAGTCTCATCTCAACCCTTCGTTCCTTCTTCTTCCTCTGTGGTTCTAAAGTTTAGTGGAGAAGCTTGTATATCACAGGAGACAACAAAGAAGAATGAATGCATTTGTGCAAAAATTCTAGACATCTGTGGACTTTAGAGAAAATGTTTGAGAAATTCATGTGTTTTGCTTCTCATCTGTTGAGAGGATGAATATATACAAGCAAAAAAGGAATGAACAAATTGACTATATGGCAATAACACTCAGAAAGAGACTGATGCAGATTGTTCTGGCAAAGTTAAAAGGAGCCAAATAGCACAGAAGAATTGTCATAAGGAAACTGTGATGAAAGCAAGAAAAGTGTCCACATATAATATCAAGACATCGCTCTGCAATACACTTTTTATTTACAATTTCACCTTGAACATGACCCAGGGCTATAAAACTTCCCAGTGTTGTTTATTATTGAGAATCCTGGTTGCTACTGATTGTAAATGACTGCTGAAGTGGGTTTGTCTCTACTATTAATGGGACATTGTGATGACAAAGCTTGCCTTGCCAGTGACCCGAAGCCTTATATTAGCTTTCTGACTCAACACTTCAGATGGAAATGAAGACATGAACCCCATGCAAGCCACATACACTGACCACTGAGATGAGAAGAAGACCTTTTGTTCATGAATATGAATGTGTTTCCTGAAACATTCGTTCTTTTTTCATTTAGCTGTTTCCCACTTCTTACAGGGTGTAAATAGAAATAAAAGAGTGTATCTATACTGACCATTCTACTTTAAATGATAGGGTCTCATAATAAAAGCCAACTGTACATTTTTTAATGGCTCATATGTTTGTTTTGTAGCACAGACAGACACAACACCAGAAGAGACATGAAACAAGTGTTAATTTAATCCAGGAAATAGTTTAAAGATACAATTAAGAAAACATCTTCAGAGTAAATACAATTAAATTGGGAGTTTTCAAAGCACCACAGGAAACTAAATGAAACAAATGAAACCAATCAGGAGTTAACAACAAGCACATTATCCATCCCTCTATCTTTACATTGCAAACACACTGAAAAAAGATGAATGTAAAAATGTTCTTCAGGTTAAAATTGTTACAACTAAAATAGAAAATGGGAATAACATCATCACAGGCGTTTTGAAGGAACAAGTCTTATTATTCTACAGATTCCTTATTATCAACAAATCTCTAAAAGAAGCAAAGCAAGTGTTATTTTTGCCTTTTTTTATTCTGTCTGGCAGTAAAACCACACTCAATTATGTAAACCTAATTGTATCCTTTTTATTTTGGTCCCCCCAAAAGTCAATGTTCAGCTGCAGATCAATACACATTGAGTACTTAAAGCAGCAGGATAATGTGTTTGCTATTGACTCAATATAACTAAAGTAATCTATGGTTAAGTCACATATATGCAACAGGGTGGCTCGTTTATATGTATTTATAGTTTTGGGGAATAATACAACAGATATTAAATGTGGCTTTTGTCACACAAACAAAACTATGATCAAATGAATTGTTTTGTATATGGAATTTGTTGACAGTAAGAAGAATGTTGATTATCACCAGCCTTATCTTTGAAGGATTCTACAGAGGAGAGGGTGAAAGGTCCTTGTTTACTGTTACAGGAGAAGTAGACAGGATTTCACAGGAGGACACAAATATTTTTGGAAGAGCTTGTGTCTAGCTGTTGGATACCACCTCCATAGCAACACTGCCTCTCCCTCTCCATGCCTGATTATTTCTTTGAATTTATGCCATTTCTTTGCAAATGCAGCAATCTATTGAGAACGCACCGAATGAAAGCCTGATGTGAGAGGCTGGTTCAACACAGACAATAGAGAGAGGGGAGAATGGAAGCTCTTTGAGCACATCAAATGAACAGTTAATGAAATCACAAAAGTCAAATTGTTTTTTTAAATCAGAAGGTCTTGTCTTCAATTTGTGGTTTTATACATTTAGCTGGAGGGGGCAACATCTGTGAATATAACGAGACCACACACTCAGACAATGGTGGGAATTAGGATGAGGTTTCGGGAGAAGGCCTCTGGGATGGCGGGAGGAGAGGTTTATTTGCATTTGTCCATGCAAAGCAGCAGCTCCAGGCGCAGAGCGATGCGTGTGTGCCACCCGAGGGGGATGATGCGGATGAAGCGCGCTACGATGGGCGGCCGCAGGAGGTTCTGCACAGACGAGGAGCGGTCAGAATTTCCGTAAAACACCTGAGAGAGGGAAACAAATGAAGGGTCAGGAGGGATTCATTTACACTACTGTGGATTTAAACTGACTGAATATACTGCAGACACAAATCTGTAATCTAAAAGTTAAAAAAGTGTACATATTAAATGATGAGATCCCCATCAGGCCAACCGGTGTAACTTGACTTTTACATTGCTTCACTAAATAGGTTTTGATGGGTTCTACCCTGTTGTTTCCAGTCTGGTCTTTGTAATAGATCCAGTTGAGCTTTTCGTCTGTGCGGTACTGGACGCTGTACTTGGTGATCCACTCATCAGCATCACAGCGGCCCTGGGTGAGGATCCCTGACACCAACTTCACCTCCATCAGGTCGATCTCCACCCACTGACTGTTGTCCTGAAACTTAGAGAGCCAGGCACACCTGCAGGAGGAACACAAACACTGCATGTGATGTCAGGAGTCCGATTAAGACATGATGGCGTGACAGTGCATGCAACATTGAGCAATACAGCATGGAATCTAAGCAGATCACTCTTTTTTTATAGTCCACAGTTCCATTTATCATATCTATTTTTGCATTGCCTGTCTTTTTTAAATCAGTATGTCAGTAAGCTGTTTACAACCTGGAAATAGCACTTACCCAAAGCCCTCACTGTTGAGCCGGGCCTTGCTGGGGACCCAGGAGGAGAACCAGCCGGTGTACTGTTCCTGGTTGGAGCAGGTGATCTGGTCCGGACTCACTGACCCGGCCTCAAATCCAAGAGGCTTGTGGTACGGACACTCTGCAGGAGCAAGAGAGACAGATTTATGAACTTTATTTAACTTAAACATTTATTTGTAAGTTAATAGTTTTAGTTAATGAAGAAATAGCATTTTGTTAAGACTCTCTTGCAGCATGAATTTCAAGGTCAGACACACAAACATGTCTGCCAACAGCTAAGCAGCAAAACACTGAGAAAATCTGAGCAGGAAATGATCATCACTATAAGCCTATGTAGGTGCTTAATTCTCCATCCCTCTATCATTTCCTCTCTCCCCATCCTCACACTCTCACGCTCCCAAAGCCCCCGCTGTTAGAGAACCCGGTGTGACCCATATCCATCCTAAAAGCCTGCAGTTTAATTCTCCACGGTGAGAGATCAGTGATGTCCATTAGGGCGGCACGCGGACAGATGGCTATGTTCTACGCTCCGCAGCTTTAGCTCTGTGTTGCTCCTGTGTTTTCATCTGTCAATCTGTCCTCTCTCTTCCACTAAAAAGGCATTATAAATACATGGATAGGGGAGATCAGAGCGCTGCAAGAGTGAGATTGTTTCCCCCTAAAGTTTCAGCGATAACATCAGCTATGGATATGTGAAGCAGAATCCTGCTGCGCTTTTGTTTACTACTGGCTTAAGCCTACAGGGTCATATCCTGTCTAATCCCTGTACTGTACAGCAGCGGTAACAGAAGTGCCTCTGTGAGTCAGGAGATAAGTGTTTACATAACAGTAATGCAAATTACTTTATAGTCCTGCCTAATGTATTTCAAAAGAATAATCAAACATATTTAGATGGCTGAATTAATGGTGAAACACGATGGATGGAGGTGGAACAAAATCTGATGCCATGCAGGAATCTCTTTCTCACTCATCTTTCGTCATTACCAGGTCCATGTCGTGATAATTGCTGGTTTCTGTTATTGTGCAATTGGCACAGGCTATTACAGGCCCCGTAATCTGAGAATCATGCTCTCAGATAATGAATATCTGCTGAACTTCTTTCTCCTGTCCATCACCCGTTGCCATGTGATTTGTGGCTCAGTTGGCACTCATTGATTCACTATAAAGAAAACCCTTGCTCCATCCGCTCTGCCTCTCTCCATTCTTCAAGCCTGACACGATTCAAGTGAGCTTTATATCGCTAGCTAAATCAATGGAGTCATTTTGTTTGTTTGGATGTGTGTTGCTTTGCGGAGATCTTATAAACAGGTTTTCAGATTTCATGGAGATTTTCATGGAAAGATAAACCCCGGGCAGAGTCCTTAAAATGATTTGAAAAAGACAGATTTCCATCTGCTGCTGATAAAGATGACCAAGAGCTGTTTCTAAGCTCAATAATGGACAGATGTATCCCTTGATATCTATGTTGTGTTTTCATGTAGATAAAGATGCTGTTGCAGACTAAATTATCCATCATTTCATAGCAGATTTAGAGGAGTGTGCAGCCTTGTTGTAGGTGTTTCTGGTTCTTTTCATGGCTCCATCTGCATCATCTCCTCTGAGGGTGTCCAGTGGAGCATGTCCACCCTGTGGTGTCAAATCTGGAGTCTCATGCCTTCATGCATAAACATGTACAAATATAGAGATTCCCTTTCTCTCTGTCTGCATCACACACACATTAAAGCTGTCCCTCAGAGATGGTTTGTGGATTTTTCAATTATAAATCATTGTTTTACGCAATATGCAGCACATTTGGTGGTTTTAGCCTCTTTGGACTTCATTTCCAGAACAATTCATCAATGAATAAAAGAGATATTGGGCAGACGTATTGATAATACAAAAATAATGTTAGCTTTAACAATCAGACATACAGCATACAGTTCTTGTCGTCGTCCACTCTAAGTTGCTCGTTCATTATCTTAACCTAACAGTGACATAAGTCCTCATTACTAGTATTATTGTAAATTTAGATATTGAATTTGATCATTTAATCAACAAAAGTCAATCAAAGTGTGGCGATATTAGAAAACTGAAAAAGTAAGTTAAGTGATACTTATAGTTCTTACCTGGCATGCAGTCCACTCCTCTCACCTTGGGAGAGCCGGTCACAATGGGGGAAAACTCAGTCGGAGTCTCACCTCCCTCACAGTCACATTTGCAGGACCTGGCAGTCCACGCCTCAGACGCTGCCACCTCATATAAACACATACAAACACAATTAACATATGCAATACATCCAGAAAAATGTGGGTAATCAGAAATAATAAATATATGTAAATACTGTTGTTTTAATATACAGCTTGTTTGCAAAATATATATAATTATAAAATTAATAATTTCATGTTAAAATGAGAAAGCAATTATGCAACAAAGAGAATGAAGCTTCTAAAGTGTCATCATAGTGATTTGTACAGTGTTTATTTCACAAAAATCATTTGACATTGACCAATGTCAATTCTGGAGAAATGGCTAAACTCTAGACAGAAATGTCTGTAGTGTGGCTGATCTAAAAGTTTATTTTTGTTTAGTTTTCTTTTTAACTCTGAACTGAAACAATGAATACAACACGTTGGATTTGAACGCTATAAGATTGCAATCCGAGGGTTCTTCTTACCTCTTGAGCTTGAATGCTGATGATCACTGTTCAGACGATGGACAGAAAGCACACAGGAGAGGAAAAAAAGACTTTTAAGACATGGCATTCATTCGCTCTAGTAAACAAAATGTGTGCATTAATCCGTCAATTTAACAAAAACAAGCAAATCAACACAGATGCAGAGAATCAAGTACATACAATGTTTTAGAAAAATAAACTAAAATATGATCTCAAAGGTAACTGAAGACAATCAGATATATTTGTCACCTAAGTTTGTCCTTTGACATTTGAGTGACTCAGGGTTCTTCAACATATTGTCCAGTTGAGGTGACTTTAAGTTGTTACACTTCTAAATCACAAAGATTATGTGTACAGCATAAATGGGAAAGAGTGAAAAGGTTGAAATCCTACCATTAACTCCCAGAAGAAGCAGGGAGAGCGCGAAACGCTGCACGTAGAGAGCCATCGTCCAACCTGCTCCAAACCGGACGACACCAACTGTAGACTGAGCAACAAAGCCAGCAGTGAAAGAGAGGCTGGATTACAATAATCCACAGGACACTAATGGCTTTACCTAATGCCATCCTTATCTGACAAAGCTCCCCCTACAGCTGTTCACCCAGGACCATTCACAACCACCAAACAGTCTGGAAATCACTGCAAAGCCACAAAAGTCAAGTCAAAAATCCTGCAGAAAAAAAACTAAAGTCCATGTGGTGACTGTGGGTGTGTGTGTGTGTGTGTGTGTGTGTGTGTGTGTGTGTGTGTGTGTGTGTGTGTGTGTGTGTGTGTGTGTGTGTGTGTGTGTGTGTGTGTGTGTGTGTGTGTGTGTGTGTGTGTGTGTGTGTGTGTGTGTGTGTGTGTGTGTGTGTGTGTGTGTGTGTGTGTGTGTGTGTGTGTGTGTGTGTGTGTGTGTGTGTGTGTGTGTTTTGTTGGAAGGCAGTGATAGTTTATGCTGGGCCTTGTGATCCATATGATTGACCAGGCGGTCGACTTGTGTCTGACTGTATGGCTCTTCTTGTATGTTGCTAAATTTTGAAACAAACAAAATGAAAAAAGAAAGAAAATATAAGCTGTATATAAACTGTATTATTTAATGGTTATCATTATAATGTATGTAATGAAGGAGAAAAACGTTTAGTAGCGTCTGTTTACTTTTACTACTAGGCCTACTGAGCACATATTTTAGTCAACAATCATCCATAGCCAAAGGTTAAAGTTCAAGGTATTCTCGTTTTGAATGCTTGTTTATGTTTTAACTGATGTATCAGTATCAGTTATTCAGTATAGTTGATACAGAAATTAATCAAATGTTAGGATGGTCCCATAAAGATAAACACCTTTAACATTGACCTCCTTTACATTCAAGTTAATAAACAACTTGTCACAGTTAAGAGATTAAAATGTACACTTTAAAATGAGAGAAAATAAATAAATCATATAATCATCATATAATGATAATGATTCTACTTATACAATTATCTCTCAAATCAGATCAGATCATTTGAGCATTTTAAAGTCATAAACAAGCGCAGCATTGTATTGGGTCAAATGGTTAAATTATGTTCTGCCCTCTGTCGACTCTCAGGCCAAACATGTCTGAACTCTTCTTCTTATTTGGGGTTTTACGGCAGTTTGCATCCAAAGTGTTGCATTACTGCCTCCTTCTGGCTGTCTGAACTCTGGGCCAGCTGGGTGAGAGTAATTAAACCTAATTCAGCACAGCTGTCTTCAATCTGTGTTCATTTAAAACAGCCTTTTTAACTCGTCTTTCCTATCCTGACTTCACTCCTGCTGGCCTGCTGAAAAAGTTGCTGTAAAGCTCTTCAGTTGATTTCTTCTTAAAGCTGTGATTTTTTAGAAAACTGTTACAGAAAATGAAGGCTACTGCCCGCGCAACACGCAGGATTCCTCCACAGACAAAGAAGAAGTCCAGAGCCTACTCAACTCTCCTCTACAGAGCTCATACAGAGGTAGGAACTAGTGATGGCGAGATGAAGCCTTCTGAAGCTTCCCAGCCAATTAGTTCGCAAAAGGGTTCATCTCATGAGGCTTCATCATGGGCTTCATTTGAACACAAACCCCCTGTTGGTCAAAGTGTGTAAAACGGGCAGATTGGACATCTCAACAGTGTGCTCTATCTCATACCGAGTTCCCATTGAGTAAAGCCTTAGAATAACTCTAAACAACGAACATAAAATCATATTTTCATGTTAACAATATTGTATTTATTCCAGTGTAATGATTGTGATTGAAAAGCCTAAGGAGGCTGGTAAACATTGCAAAGAGGGATTTGTATTCCTTAATAATATTCATAAACTTAACCATGTTGTAGCCTGAGAAAGGCTAAACCGTATCAAAGAATACATTTATTAACTACATTATCTCATTTAGCTGTAGCTTTTATAAACAACAAAAAATACGTATTGTTCAGTCGTTGAACCAGGGACCCTGCGGTCATGAGTCAACTGCTTTCCAGCTGAGCCACAGCACACACACTGAATTTCCTTGACAACACTGGACCATATTTATTCCTATATTTATTCATTTATTTATTCCTACATTTATTTATGCTTGTATCTATTTATACTTATGACATGTTCCGACCTCTATATAAGTGAGGGTCTGAGCTCTCTTGATTCCATCGTGTCACCAGCGGGCCCGGGTACAGGAGGGGTAATATGGTTCTTATTATACATCCATGGCATGGGTAATATGAGCGTTGTGGTTCAACCGATCTGAATCGCTTCGTGAAGCAGTCACGTGGTATCGACAGGCAGCGAGGCTACAAGCCTCGATACATGCTTCACAAAAAGCTTCAACACAATTGTTAAATGTGGTGCTCTAGGAGGAGATTCGGGTGATAAAGTGGTTACCTTGGTTGGCTAATGGTTACACAAGCCAACAAATCGTTATGACATCATAAAGTGGCCAAAATCCGATCAGCTCATTTTCAGACAGGTTTTTTGAATCCTTTTTCCTGAAACGTTCAGAATCTCTTTACACAGAGGGGACACATGTTTATCTATACAATACATGTGGATTGTCTATAATAGGTGACCTTTTTTAAGATTAGTTAATACAAATCCTGTCCTTCCAACTTCCAAATGGACTTTGCAGGGAACAATGCTTTAGATTGAGACCATGAAAAGGGTCCCACTTGTGAATTCTCATCTTTCTTTTTCTGCAGGTGCATCCGGCTGGGATGAAGATTCCAGACTTCCTTGCCGGTCGACTCAGTTTTCCAAAGCCAGTCCTGCTCAGACTGGTGAGCTCCGAGGCGTCCCGGCTGTCAAAAAGCAACAGACTGAAGGTGATCACTCGGCATGAGATCAGAGCTGCTGTCATAATTGTTCAGAGGAGGATTCGTACAAGAGCTGCAGCATGAAGAGTTGCAAAATGTCATCATTTTAACTTTTAACATTAAATACATTTTTATTTTTATTCTGTTGCCTTTTTCCCTTTTTGTAAAGTCATGCATGCTTTAACAAGTCGGTCAGTACATTCAAATGAGGCCTACTCACTCTTAAGTATGTTTATTCATGTAATTAATGGAAATCTTTCATTTAAATCCAAGTTGTACAATTTAAAATGTCAATATTTGCAGGGCACAAGGACACGTTTTGTTTTGATGCACATTACTCATAGTAGCCTTAATACTGAAATATGTATTTATCGCAGCTTGAGTTTGATGGTGAGCTCCATTTCAAGTAACCACTACTCATTTTGGTGTCTGCATTCAAAACGTACAACTGCAAAAACACTAAGTGTTTTTTAAATGTTTTTGGTTTTTTTAATAAGCAAAGGTAGAGATTCTAAAAATAAACCATAAAGTTGTTCAATTGTTCTCACCAATGTGTCACACTCAAATTCCATCTCGGCTCTCAAAATAATTGTTGTAAATGTAGTGATTAAATGTTATAATGCCCACACATGTGGATAATGTTTAAGGCTTGAACGTGGTTATTTAATGTTTTAAAAACTAGATAACAGCATTTTAAAATGCAGCTAACACACATAAAACACATTTTGGGTTAAATGGTTAAAACTGGTCTGAAGGCGGCGCCAGAGTATAGATTATTAGAAAGTATCCTGAGGATCATAACAAACTTCATGGCTAGTAGTTTCCATCACATCTTGTCAGGAGCCCTCGTGGAAACTGGTATCATCACCAATAATCACAATTTCAGTGGATGCACGACTCGAGGCACAGCACAGAGATGCGTGAATATTACCTGGGGAATATGTGCTTTGAGGAACAGAAGAGATAAATAGAGTTTTGGTGTCGTTTGTCTGAGAATCCACTTGCTGCTGCTCCGCCTCTCGCTGGGCTCTCTCCTCCTCTCAGCTCCGATATCTGAAACACTTTCCCCGCTGGATCATCTTTAAACTCGAACCTGTGGCAGGACATTTTTTGTGTGCCGTTTTGACGCAAGTTTTTCTTTTTCTATCATGATTTCCGGCTCGCGCGGATACAAGCTGCAGGTAGGAACACAAACATTGATTTATTTGCACCGGATGCATACATAAACACTTCCTTGGAATAACATGTGGATTGAAATGATGCGCAGTTGGCAACATTTTCTTTTTGATTCTGTACAATATTAAACGGTTTGTTTGAGCATTGGGGCGTGATAAGAAGCCATTTATAAGACCAAGTGTATCCCCGTGTTTCTTGTGTTTTTATATTAAAGCCTGGTGACGTGGTAATGTGTTCCCAGGACGTGAAAGAGATCTGATAAATTAAAGAGTTACTCGATTATGTTTCTTTCTGTCAAACAACGCTGTGAAGTTAGTTTTAGGTTGGATATTCCGGTCCAAGTCACTTCCAGTGCTGCAGTACAATGGAGCATTGATTTGGAGTCACTACTATCAAACGGATATGAGACTTTTCAACGAAAACATCTACATTTTCATTAGGATATTCACATAAATAGGAGCTGGACAAAAATACAATAAAAAAACGAGCTGTCCAGTGTAGTACAACTATGCTACATTGGTTTTGAGTGATTGTGCAACATAACATGTAAACTATTGAACAAAATCCAGGCTTTTATCTGGATAATCCAATTAAAATGAATGTGTCCTTCTTGCTAATATCTGTGGCTGTATGGATTTGAATTCACCCATCTGTCCAGAAATACAATGCTGCATTGATTGAGTCACTGGATCACATGACATGGAAACTTGTCTAAACTGAATGATCTATTTAAATACTTTAGTCAATTAAATTCATCACATTTCGTTAATCAAAAAAGAAGTGCCATAAGACACACTTATTTTAATTAGTTTAGTATCATTTTCACTAATATGGGCACGTTGGCATGGAGGTATTGCAAAAATAGAGTTGGTTGTGTCATTCCAATAGTAATGTATTGTATAACCCTGAGTGAGGCTCAGATGTGAGCTAAACATCCTCTGACTGAAGTCTGAGAAAATGATGAAGATGCTACTGTATCCAGAATGGATGTCTTTCAAAACAATCCACTTCATTTTGATTTATTTTAGTTTTTAGTTGTTTATATTCTACCTAATACAAACTTCACTGTTTTACAGCTGAATCATGCAGCTCAGTACTGTTGTTACTTTTCAGGTCTCTGAGCAGCAGTCTCTTACCACCAGCCATATATGACTCAGCTTTGGAAAAACTGACTGATGTGATCTTCGGGAACTCTTTGTTGATCATCATGGGATGTGGCACCTCCGTTGCTACGGAGACTCAAGGGAAAATAGTTGAGCCAGGTAAAAAAAAGTGATGCTGACATGGTGGGAGTCCAGATGAGTGAAAATACTCCATACGTGCTTGATACTAATTAGAGTTCAAGCTTAGAAAAACTTATTGTAAATGTGTATGTAAATCTGTACATACACATTTACAATAAGTAAATCTGTATCTAAATACCTTGATACAGTCCAATATTCAATGTTTTAAATCAGAGTCTAGATTCCCAAATATACTTATCCTCTTCTCAGTCTACATTGAAAGCTAGAGCTGAAACAAATATTCAATGAATTGATCGACAGAAAATGAATCCACAATCTTTTGATAATTGATCAATCATTTCAGTTATTTTCAAAAATTGAAATTGACCTTAAAACTCTTTTGCCTCTTCTCAAAAATGAGGATTACTTTTTTATGACATTGTAAACTGAATATATCCAGGGTTTCTGAAAAATTACATTTGAATATATCATCTTGGATTCTGTGATGGGTATTTGGACATAACTAAAATGGATTAATTAAAAGATTAACTGGTATACTATTCGATGATTTAAATAATCAGAGTTGCAGTACTTTTCTTGCTCCTTTTTTACCTTGTTGATGTCCTCTGTAAAGCGTTATCTTAAATGATGTGTGCTCTTTAAACTGTGTATTGTTTGCAGTAGTCATAGTATCTCAATATCTCCATGTCACACTGCGTAGTATGAATGTGATGGTAATTAATTTGTTGCTGTAGTACATTTTCCTCCGACTTGTTGCCCCCACACGGCAGGTGTTTGACAGTAGGTGCTTCTCTGTCTTCACAGTCTGTCTTCTCTCTCTAATGAGTGCTGTCTCTCCTGAAAGCTCTTTTAATTTGCTTTGCTTTTCCAGTCTCACTGTTGCTCATGACCTCCCCTGTGTCTTGTTATCTTGTGTGTGTGTGTGTGTGTGTGTGTGTGTGTGTGTGTGTGTGTGTGTGTGTGTGTGTGTGTGTGTGTGTGTGTGTGTGTGTGTGTGTGTGTGTGTGTGTGTGTGTGTGTGTGTGTGTGTGTGTGTGTGTGTGTGTGTGTGTGTGTGTGTGTGTGTGTGTGTGTGTGTGTGTGTGTCATTACCTGTTACTTTTGCTGAATTGTAGTTTATTTTCTTCTCACAGATGACACAGCTAAGACTCCCTGCCCTGCTCTGAGTAAGACCCTACTCATTTCTAAAGTCTGTGACATTATGTGGCATTTGCATTGCAGGCCTTTTTATGTGAAGATTGACCAAATATGCTATATAATTCAGCTTTTTGATCAGAATGCATTCTCAAATTAAAAACAAAGATAAATACTCCTGTGACTTCCCATCAAATAGAAATTCTGAAATACTAAATAACAGTCACAAGTAATGTTAATGTACTGTATAACTGTGACTCCAGATGTTCAAACATGTCTCCCATCCAAATGAAATGTAACAGCTGGGATTTTGTCATAGCTATGAAGGCAGCGGTTCTGATCCAGCGATGGTACCGGCGCTACATGGCCCGTCTGGAGATGAGGCGCAGGTACACCTGGAACATCTTCCAGTCCATTGAATATGCCGGGGAACAGGACCAGCTACAGGTGACTCTCAGCACAGCAACTTTATCCTATTTACAAACTCAGAAGCACCAGAAAGCTAAAACATATTTTGTTTTTCCTCTATAGCTCTCAAGTTTCTTCAGTTTCATGCTCGACAACTTTACTCAGCTGAATGAAAATGGACCAGGTTAGGAGACTAAATATTATTTGTATCTATATAATGTTGAGTGTTGAAGGACTTAGATAGTATTATTATGAGTATAAAAACACTTTGTTATTTTGAAATGTTGGAGGTAAAGTTCATTTTGAAGTAAAAGCATTTGATAACAGTGTTCATTTTATGAATGCAGTGCACTGCGCTGTACATGTAAAGCATTAACTCAGGAATGCCTGTGTCTCAGACATACCGAGACTGAAATATGTGAGGTTATTTGAACGATTTCGCTTTTGTTAGTGCTTATTTTTATTCTGTTGTTTAGGTTTATTATATACTACTTTTTGGTAAACAGAAATAGAGACGGATCAACAATTTAAATGATCCACTCTTACCTCCATGTAATTAACACCAGCTTTGTTAGGCATGCTGTATTTTGGTCTGCAATAGAAACCCATTGCGTATACCCTGTTGCTTAGCAACTACTGTGAATGTGGAGGCAAATGTGTTGCACTGACACAGCTGTGGCTGAAGTATGTCCAACTAAAAAGCATAAGGCTCCATTAACTAGCTAATATTTAGGTCAGTCCTTACTGCGTAACATATACAACACATCCTCTCCATGGATATGCATCCAGTCAACATAAGGGATGCAAAGACTTTGTTGTTTGTATTTAATATTATCCATCTGTTTATGTCTGTGTGGCAAAAAATAAAGGACATTTAATAGACCATAAAGGGGAAATAGACAAAAGACTTACAAAAGAGAAATAGACCTGGAGGTAGATGACTGTTCTTGTTTGTTTGCATAAATTAGAGGTTACATTAGCATGTTGGAGTGGTCTGTTATTGCAACAGTGAGGACACAGAGCTGGATGTGGATGCTGTTTGTTACGAGGACCTATAAAGTAAAATCTGTAAACTGGATTTTAATTCAGTGGGTAAACCTTTGATATTTTTTTTCGCATTTAATAGTTAATTTCATTGCAAATTGCACTATAACACCCTATTTAATGTGACGAAGAACTGCAATGATAATATTAATAATAATAATGAACCATGCAGATTCATGAAACATCATTGTTTGCTTATCTTTTTTATTTTACACTTTTTGAAATGATTGCTTGTCAAAACCATTGGGCCTACATTAACCACAATAGAACTCAGAATTAGTGGGCTAATGTAGCATTGCTCCGCTAGCCTCAAGCATAGATAAGTAGGGGCAGATCTGTTTAGCTCACTTCTTTCTTACTGATGCCCAACTTTTTCTTACTCTAACATTGACTCAGTTGACATCATATTTATCCAATGGTGTTCAGCTAAAGCCATAAAAGGTTTTATTGAACTTTTTTACATATGCAGTTGTGCTTCCCAAAACTTAAATAGACTTTGATGTGTTCAATCATTGGATTTACTATTCAGAGTTTTAATCGACTTTCTGTCTTGACACAGAAACAGATAATAACAGAAATATTGAAGTAATTAAAGGTATTTTGTGGCACTGAAACCATGTAGGGATCTCCTTTTTGATTTTGGTGCTCCTCTAAATGTCCTGTTTGAACGATGACTGTATTCTGCAACATCATTTAATTTCTCACTTTTAATCATCATAATTGTCTGTTTTTGCTAAAACAGTATCCATCTTTCAGTTTCCCATATGTATATCACAAATACATATTGAAATTGTGGGATAACATAACATATACTGGGATTTTATTTCTAAGCCCTACTTTCAGTATTGAGCTTTTTCTACATAAGCTCAGTGTGGCCCCTTCTCCTCACGCTGTGTCCCTCAGACTTGATCTCTCAGCTGCTGGACCCGGTGGTGGACCCCTGGTTAGGCAGAGAGACGGGCTACAACCTGATTCCTGTTCCAGAGTCATACAGCGGACCCCGACTCTCGTTTCCTCTCTCCGTGTCTGATACCAACTCTCTCCTGGGTGCATTTAAAGAGCAGCAGGTACAGTAATATGCCTCTCTCTCCCTCACACACACACTTGTTGCACATGGATGCTGTCAGGGGCTTTATCAGTTTTCTTCACAGACACTACATGCCAGATATGTTCTGCAACTGCTGTACGAGACCAAGAAGCTCCTCAAACAGATGCCCAACATCACCCACTTGTCGACATCCTACACCAATGAGATCACTATATGTGGTGGGTGACCATAACCACAGTTTCACTTGATAATTAAAGATTCTTAATTTTTAGGTCACAATGGACATTTAGGTCTCTGTCTTTGTGTGCATCTGTTTAATTGCACAGTAAAGTGGGCCATTGTATGCAACTAACCTTTTACGGATGAAATGATTGCGAATGTGTTCTAAATACAGTTTGTTTATTTGCAGACTGATCAGGCACTTGACTGTTCTTCCCCGGCTGCCTCCTCCTGCCGATTAGCATCTCATTAAACTCAAGAATACTTAAATAGAAAACACACACTGTTTGGTGGTTGAGGGGTTTTCATACCATAGTAGAATATTTAACCTGCAGTGTAAATCTGTTGAGCCAGAAATAGGATTTTAATTGTTCCATTTATGTGATGTTCCTATTTGGTACAGGAGACCTACACGGCCGGCTTGATGACTTACTCCTCATATTTTACAAGGTACTGTAAAGCTATATTTTTTCAGGGCAACAATTGTATCTTCTGACCATTCATTACCTACAGAGAAGTTGTCTTCAATGCATATAATCAGATCTTATATAAAAGTTAAATATAATTAAATGTAAAAGTCAAGGCAACATCAAACGCATGCATACACGCAAGATCTGATTTGAAATCTGTTTATTTTTTACGACATGTTGCTGTGTTTCAGAATGGCCTTCCCTCTGCGGAGACACCTTATGTGTTCAATGGGGACTTTGTGGACCGTGGGAAAAAGTCAGTCGAAGTGGTAATTCTTCTGTTAGTCTACCTGCTGCTCTACCCCGACTACATGCACCTGAACCGAGGAAACCATGAAGACCACATAATGAACCTAAGGTTGGTAGGAAGAAAAAAAGCATATTCATGTAGGTTTGCCACAAAATATAAGGGAAGGAAAACTAAAATACATTGTTGTTTCAGATATGGATTCACAAGAGAAGTCATGCAGAAATATAAGGTACAGTAGAGTCCTGAGAGATGCCATTATTCTGCTGTGACTAAAACTGTACTCAGTTGCATGCTCTGCAGGTTGTGGCATGTAACTGCTTTCACAGCAGCTGGATTAATAATCTGTCTGACTGTAGACTCATGGCAGGGAGATCCTCCAGCTGTTTCAGGACGTTTTCAGCCTCCTGCCCATCGCCACTGTCATTGATGGAAAGATCCTAATTGTTCACGGAGGAATATCAGACCAGACAGACCTGGACTTCCTCAGCTCCATAGAGAGGCACAAGGTGAGAGGAAACAAGATCCCACCTTTCTTCCTGTAGCTCTACTCTTTTAACTGCAATAATCAATGTTGACCACTATAGGTCAGAAAACCACTTTTTTATAATGTTGACAAATGCTTCAAACACATGAGTGTAGAATATGTTATGGCGAGCATTTTTGTTTTGTTTATATCCAGCTCAGATAAAGCAGCAGTTGCAGTACGTCAACCTTTAGTTACCTGAAAGATGATTAAAAGCTCTTTGAGGAGGAAATTCTGTGAAAATCATCTGGCTGTGTCATCTTGACTACATTAGAGACATATACTGTACATTACAGTCATTTGATTCAAAGGTAATTTCAAAAATATGAATACATTTTTGTTTTAAGAAAAAGATCCAACTTAATAAAGAAGGGGTCTTAAAACGTTCAGTGTTGTACATCACTAGGTATGTTTATGGTCAATCCTCCATGCTCCTGTTCTCATAAGGTCAGTGAAGGTAAAGTTATTCTCGAAATACAGCAAGATACTGCTTGAGAAGGACGAGTATGTGGTTGCAAATATTTTTACAATTATTTGTTACCCTTTTAACGTTTGTTTTTTACCTTTTTTTATTTACTCCTCATAAGAGTCCATACTGTACTAATGATGTGTATAAAGTTTAAACTCCTGTCTTAAGTTGGGTACATTATACATATACATTATAGCCCAACATCTAAAATCACCGATTGCCTCAAAGGGTTTTTACAATCTGTTCAACAAACTGTATTTACCACTCATCAGACACTTGACATAAGTCAGCTTGAACTTCATTTTGTAAAATAAATATCTTTGTCCAAACTTTATTTATTTCCTCTCTCCTCTGCTTTTCAAGGTAAAATCCGCCCTAAGGTTTCCTAGACGTAGTTTGGAGAAGCTGGACATCGATCAGTCCCAAAGGCAGATGAAGAGAGGGAGATTCAACGGCCAGCTCCCGTCCCAGCAGCAGTTGCAGCCACAGCAAAAACCAAAGAACCCCCAACCAGAGGTCTGACCGCAGCCCACTGATGTTCCTTAAAGTGTATAAAAGGACTTCTTGTTTATAATGACAATCCTTCTCTTCTTTCTTGTAGAAAAAGGCGATGTGGGCAACGCCGACAGGACAGCACTGTCTCCACCTCCTCATCATCGTCCTCGTCCTCCTCTTCACTCTGTTCTCCTCGAACGCCATCCGCCCTCTCGCCTCGTCCTTGCCCTTCTTCTCCCAGCATGCCCTGCAATGTCAATGTCCTCCAAGTGCCTTTCCTGGACTCCCTGTCCTCTGTCGCCCCTCCTTTACCTCTGCAACATGATCTGGAATGGAAACAGGTCAGAGGATACAGTGGGAAATACATTAAAGGTCCCCTATTATACTGTTTTTCATCAATATATTATAGTTCTCAGTTATATACAAAACATGTCTCTTAAGTGTTTGGCTCGAAATACCAAACAGATCATGCATTGTAGCATCCCATAAACCCCTCTGTTTCAGCCCTGTTTCAAAAGTGCTGATTCTCTGTATTTTACTTTAGATGAGAATAAGGTGCCACTCCCCACGCCCCTCTGCAGTGTTGTAGTCAAGCCACAAATTCACGAGTCCAAGTCACTCTCGAGTCACCACTCTTGGAGTCCGAGTCCAAGTCCGAGTCTCCAAGGAGTGTCCGAGTCGAGTCCAAGTCATCATTACCTGTGTTCGAGTCCGAGTCCAAGTCTGAGTCACCTAAGAAGAGTCGAAGTCAAGTCCGAGTCACAAGTCTTCATGTATTAATCTTCGTGGATATATGTGTTGAAATGTAGCTGCTCCTCTACATTGCTTTTATCCTGTCATGTTATACTAATCTGTCTATTGAACTGCTGTGAAGCGAGTTTGGCTACAATTCTTGTAATAGGTGCTATACAAATATAAAGCTTATTACTAATATTAATATTATTATTATTATATATAAATAAACTATATTTATTTAAGTGATTATATTTGTATGCCAATATTTTCCTATGGTAAAGTTTTCGTTTTGCACTTTTATTTTGATAGTAATAAGATCGGGACTCTTATTTTGAAGGAACTTTTACCAGTTAAATCGATGTACTGATAAATATTGAGCCCCAGAAAGCACATGGCTACTTAGCATGCAAAATGGCATCATTCTGCATGTTAAGTAGCCATGTGCTTTCGTGTTATCGCTGAATCTTTATTTATTGATTAGATCACTTTACTCTGATGATAGTGTTCAAGACAGCCTATATGTCTGAACTCGATCCTTAGAGTAATGTGTTATTACGGAGCCTTCTCTTCAATATTGTTTCCACATAACGAGCATTTAGCGCTGCTCTTTTCCAATGTGGAAGCAGAATGTGTGAAAACATACAGCACGATGCGGGGTGTGTCTAGACATCTTTAGACTGGAATAGCGGGCCCAGTACTGAACTCGCCTCGCAGGTGCACACGCCAGGATAGAGGACATCAGACTCCAGAGAAAAGGCCAGGCCTCAGATGATTTGAGGCCAAATATCATATTTAGACTTTTTTTTTTTTTTATATAATATCATTGTAAAAGGCCTTTTCTATTACAATACAATATAAAAAATAATTGATTGATTCTTTTGAATACAAATTCAAGTTAGTAGCTATTAAAGGCATACAAAGACAGAAATGTATAATTGTTTCTTTAATAGAAATGTTTCTTTAATAGAAATGTTTCTTCCGCCCGTAAAGTGTCCAAACCAGGCTTTTCTGGATAAGCGCATTTTTAAAACATAGTCATTGTCCATGCCGATTTCAGTTGGATTATTTGTCAGTTGCTCCGATCAGATCGGTCTCCTCCATTTTGTAGATTATTTACGACTTTTGAATCCACATAAACACAACGGCAAAATCCGGCTTACTTTGAGCATGTGTTTTAAACAGTTTAATCCCTTTGTGAATTGTTTCCACTTCCGCGCCTTTCTTTAATTTCTTCATACAGCGGGAATCCAAATGAATTAATCCTGAGTCCAATAACCATCAAAGTCACTCCAATAGTGCTCCTTAATTACGCTTTCATCCTTACCTTGGTTGGTTATTGGCTAATGGTTACAAAAGCCAAAAAATCCTTATGACATCATAAAGTGGCCAAAATCGAATCAACTCATTTTCAGACAGATTTTTATATAAATGGATCAGGACAAAAAGTGAGCAAATCTTTTTTTCCTGAAACTCCGAGAATCTCTTTACACATGTGTATGTATAAAATACATGAAAAAGTGGATTTTGCTTAATAGGTGACCTTTCATATTGTTCAATTCTGCTCTACTGTGTTCTGTGTCCTATTCTGCACTTGTCATCTGTTTTTCACTCTCCTGCAGATAGTGGATATTTTGTGGAGTGACCCTAAAACTCAAGAAGGCTGCAGTCCCAACATATTCAGAGGAGGAGGCTGCTACTTTGGTCCGGACGTCACCCAGAGACTGCTGACCCGACACGGACTCCAGCTGCTCATCCGATCCCACGAGTGCAAACAGGAAGGATATGAGCTCTGTCATGGTGGAAAGGTGGATGGAAGGGAGAGGCAAAACATAATTCAGATTGTCCAAAAAATATTTCAGTCTTGAGAAGTAAATGTGTGCATTTTTGTTGTACAGGTCATCACCATCTTCTCAGCGTCAAACTACTATGAGGAGGGGAGCAACCGTGGTGCCTACATCAAAGTGGGCCGAGAACTGGTTCCCCGCTTCTACCAGTACCAAGTCAGCCACACAACACGCAAACTCACCCTTACACAGAGGTACAACTGAGCTCGAAAAATGGGGCGGATAACCCAAAACTCAACAGTATTAAAACAAAAAGTCGAATAATTGATAAGTTAATTCAAACAAAAACAAATAGGATGGTACATTTAATAGAATAGTTCATTTATAAGCCTGTTTCATTGGAGCATTCTTCTAAATGTGTCTGTTAAATATCCCAAAACATCCCATAATAGATCCACATGTTTTGCAGCCATTATCTGTCATTTGTTTGTGTGTTTGTCTGCAGAGTACGAGTTGCTGAAGGCTCCGCTCTCAAGGCCCTGAAGGAGAAGCTGTTCTCTCACCGCTCTGAGCTGCTTTCAGGCCTGCAGCAGTACGACCACAAAAACACTGGTAACTCTGTTTGCCTCACTAATAAACACCTGTTTACCCAGGATGACATGTAGAGTTGTTATATGAAATAATTACATCTGTTTTCTCAGGTAATGTATCAGTCAGTGATTGGGCTCAGGTGTTCGAGTCTGTCCTGAGGCTGGACCTGCCCTGGAGGACACTTCGTCCTCACTTAGCCCGTCTGGCACCAGATGGCAGTGTGGAGTACAAATCCTGCTTTGAGGACATGGAATCAGGGATTCCTCTGCCTCAGGTAAGAGAAGTAAATGGGTCCTTAAAGGGTATTTTGGGAATGTTGTATTTTAAGTTTATACCTTTATACATTTCCGAGATAAATGTTTTGACTTTGTCTTCACTGGGTTAATTTGATGCCTGTAGATTTCAGAAACTTTTTAAAAAGCTAGATAGTTTAAAGTATTACAAAACAAAATAGTGTTTTCACATCATTTAATAAAAATCAAATGTAAGAGTTCAGGTTTTTCATCAAACAGCTACCAAATTATGAATTGCTGTAGTCCTGATAATTTAAACTGAAACTTTAATGCAATGCTTTTACCGTTCTTCCCTACTTTAAGGATTATAGTTGAAATGTACCCACAGCAGGTAGTGGTTGTTTAGTCGTCTCCTGTTTTCTTTTCCTCTTTTCTTTTTTAGGTGACACCAAACATGGCTGAGACCCTTTTCAGATACAGGACAGACATTGAGATAATATTCAACATTATAGACAAAGACCATTCAGGTAAAATGTGTTGAAACTCTTTAAAAATTATTTGTCACTAACGTTCCACACAGTTTAGTTTATGTGAGTACGTGTGTTGGTCAGGTCTGATCTCCATCGAGGAGTTTCGTCACACCTGGCATCTCTTCAGCGCACACCTGGGGGTCGACATCGACGACAGAGCCATCGATGACCTCGCCCGGAGTATCGACTTCAACAAAGACGGCAGTATAGACTTCACTGAGTTCTTAGAGGCCTTCAGAGTGGTACACAAATTGGAAAATAAGGATCAGCAACTCAACGAAAAAATGGATGGAGACAAGTATTCATGAAGGAGGGAATCTGAATAATACACTGGAAGCCTTGCATGGAACAGCAGGAGGGAAGGAGGGGGTGTGGCAAAGATTGAATTATTAAGTATTTATTCAGTTGTTGAATGAAAAATACACAATTTGAAAACTAGAATGGCTGTTATTTGGTGATGTACCTTACGTTATTGATGCATTCTGTCAGTCGTAGGAGTCGTTGTTTAGGATCCTTCCATCCATCTTTTTGATTTAAAATTGAAATATTTCAACCATAATTTCAAGGATTTCCTTGAATGTTTGCGAAGACATTTATGTTTCCCAGACGATATGTTTCTAAGACTTCCTCTGACATTCATCTTGCAGCAGGCAAACGTTTTCAGAACATTCATTCATAGTTTTACAACAATGATGCTTAATTACTAATGGGGATGTATTCTCTTTTAATCTAGTGCCACCAGCTGATTTTGTATTGTTTTGACATGAAATAGCTGGACAAACTTTAGATGGATGGAAATGTAACAGTATTTAGAATGATTATGGTATTTTGATCTTCACTTATATAACACTTTCATCCAAAGAAGATTTACAATTAGCTTTTTAAGTATAGTTTAATTTAGTACAGCTCTGACAGCCTTTGCAGACTTGCAGAAACAGGTGTACAGCAGGAGTACCAGTGTGCTGCCACGCTCTGTAGTATTACATGTATTGATGCCTGACGGCTTCAACAGTATGAACAATAGAGACAATCCCACTATAGGGTGTCGGGAAGTGCATGTTCAGTTGTTAACCAAGAGAGAATAAAATTACTTTTTTTGAACTAATAGTTGTACCTTGTGTATGTATTTGGACTCTGGGTTTTAGTGTGTGTGTGTGTGTGTGTGTGTGTGTGTGTGTGTGTGTGTGTGTGTGTGTGTGTGTGTGTGTGTGTGTGTGTGTGTGTGTGTGTGTGTGTGTGTGTGTGTGTGTGTGTGTGTGTGTGTGTGTGTGTGTGTGTGTGTGTGTGTGTGTGTGTGGACTAGCATTACTATACTTGTGGGGACCTACATCTGTTTACATAGTCACGTGTGGGGACTGGCTTCCCTTATGGGGACAAATTGGAGGTCCCCATGAGGGGAATCATTAATTTTAGGGTGAAGACTTGGTTAGGTTTAGGATTAGGGTCAGGGTAAGGGTTAGGCATGTGTTGGTTATTGTTAAGGTTAGGATAAGTCTCTAGGAAATGCATGTAAGTCAATGTAATGTCCCCTGAAGTGATGTATACATGGTGTGTGTGTGTGTGTGTGTGTGTGTGTGTGTGTGTGTGTGTGTGTGTGTGTGTGTGTGTGTGTGTGTGTGTGTGTGTGTGTGTGTGTGTGTGTGTGTGTGTGTGTGTGTGTGTGTGTGTGTGTGTGTGTCTAGTCTTCACATCCCACCCACTGTAATTACCACACGGTGAGAGCTGTAAAACAGGCCCAGGCATCCTGTCAGAGAAAATGAGGGGTTCAGATTTTATTGAACAAGTGTGCAGAACTCACACACACACACACACACACACACACACACACACACACACACACACACACACACACACACACACACACACACACACACACACACACACACACACAAGGGAGGGGGAATAGATGTTTTTACTGATTGTTTGAGTGTCTGACTCAAGCATAATGTCACTTTATAAGAAGTAAAAGTGTTGCTACTTACTTTAAAGCAGGTTCAAACAGCATTTCCCATGTCACCTAGGGTGTGCACTATCTTACCCCTCCCTCCTCACTTTCTTCCTCCAGTCTGCCCATCCTGTAGTCATCCCAGACCACATCTCCCCTCCCCTTAATCTTCAACCTCTCATAATATACTTCCAACTTTCACCATCCAAGTACTTCTCTTTAGCCTCACATCCCAGCTGAGTTCAGATGGGGCTCCTGGCAGCACTGGTCGCTCTGCTCTGCATCCACACTGCAGGTACTTCTTCAAAAATAATTCTAACACTTGTGTTTTGTTTAGAGTAAGCAATGTTTTACACACATTCACTGTGAAAATGTCTCACAGCGCGTGGAGCGGAGGGATGCAGCCGTTTTAGACACCTGGAGAATGGGCAGACGTTTTTCCGTTACGGAGGACTGCTGGTGATCTTTCGCTGTCGTCCTGGCTACAAGCTCCATGGATACAAAACTAACAGCTGTGTGTCTGGGATCTGGTCCCGGAACACCCCGGTGTGTGTCGGTAAGGAGGGTCACTTGATCGTGGTTGATTTTAGGATTTCTGTATTTGTCTGGAGATGCATTAAGAGAATACCATAACTCCTTTGTCTCAACTTTTGTTTAGACTATTTATTGATTGTATTACAGTGAAGTACAGAGTTGACCACCAAGTTCCCTGTTCAGTCACAAACTGTGAATCGCTTTTCATGATGTTTTCCCCCTCTTCCAGGCTCCGGCTGCACTAACCCAGGGCCCCCGACACACGGGACAAGCAGCATGAATGAGGATGGCTCCTGGATGGTGTTCAGCTGTCATAGTGGCTTTCGACTACAGGGGCCCTCTATGTTATACTGTAAGGGCCACATCTGGAATAGCACAAAGCCTGTATGCAAAGGTGAGCATAACAAAAGCAAAATCAACAGTTTGACATTTTTGAAAATCAGCTAATTTACTTTTAAGCAGAAAGTTAGATGACAAGATTGTTACCAATAAAGTACATTAGTGTTGATAGAAATTCATTACACTATTTTTTCCTCTTTTCCCTGTTAGAGTTAGACTTGATGGGCTTGTCTTCAGGTGTCAGTGTGCAAAAACCAAACACACTGCAGAACCTGCAGGCTGCCGTAGTTCTGAAGACTCAACAACAATCCCACTACGACACCCTCGCTAATACTGCCTCCAAAGAATCAAACCTCAAATTAAGTTTGTCTCACGCTCCACCTCAAATGTCCAGCAGTGAGAGGATTAAAGTGACGCACCCAAAAGTCCACTTGCAGCAGAATGGTCACAATTTTAAATCTGAAGATAGCGTTGAGACAAATCATCAAGAGGCAAACAGATCTCCAGTGGCAGAAACAGGAATTGGGAGAAATGGCTCGCAGGCAAAATCCTCACAGGAGGAAACAGAGAAGGTGTATGAAGATGCCTCTAAATCACATCTGTCTACCATTATCCCATCTAGCTTATCATTAGTGTCCAAACCAGAACAATCAACACCCTCACCACCACCATTACTTTCAACAGCCCTTACACAAGCTCTCACTGCTGTCACGAATACTGTGATGTTTACCCGGCTCCAACACACAAAATCTTCTCTTCCAGTGCCCAGCAGTGAAACAGAGTTCTTATCCGGAGAACCTGTCACATCCTGGGATGATGTGTCTCCCTCTGAAGTTGTAACAAGCTCCTTACAAACTGATAAAGACCAGCAGGTTGAAACTAGTTTCCAGTATCCTCCTTCGTCTCAGCCTTCTGGAGGAAAGGTGGATCCCACAGAGACTTTACCAACTGTATCTGTTCATTTAACATCTACCAGAGCTTCATCACCTTCCCCTTCCTTATCACCCTTCCATCCAAACCCCACCCAGTCCAATATTAAAACTAATGTTTCTTCAAACACTTCCAGCCCCACTGAGTCCAGATCTAATGGTTCTGAATACCACAACACCACCTCTACACCCCCTCCGCTGTCTCTGACTCTCAGCAGACTCTCAGTGTGCACGCACCCACCTGTGCCCGCTCATGGGACCTTCTATTCACATAATGTGGAGAATCCAGGTCCCACAGAATACAAACAGTACATCCAGTATGCCTGCTATCCTGGTTATACGCTGGCTCATGGAGACATACACAGCTACTGCCAGCGGGGGGGCGTCTGGAGCGGCACCACAGCTGTTTGTCTGGGTAGGTGGAGTCGCTGCTTCAAAAGTACTTTGATTCATTAGAAAATGCTGACATGGGAAAGGAAAGATGTGCTGATGGGAAGGTGCAAGGTACTGCATCGACAGTACACTTCCCAATAGTATTATTTTTCATCTTTCAATCTTTTATTGTTGGTAAAAGGAGGTTTTCCTGCGTTATTTTAATTATATTGTAAGTGTTATTATCAGTGGATTGTAGGTGCCGCAAAGATAACTTAGAATAAAAAATGTTAGTGTCCCCTTTAAAGTTTCACTTCCTATGATGTTTTCAATTTGACTCTGATTTATTCTGCACTCATACAAATTCTTAAATACATGTCTCTTATTGGAAATGTTGAAACGACCCATGCACTTTATTCTTTCCCCTTGAATTGAGCCATCTTCCCTGTTTGTCTCCAGAGCTGACACCATGTTCAGTAAACAACGGAGGCTGTTCGCAGCTGTGCTCTCTCTCCCAGCACCTCAACCAGAGCTCCAACCAGACCCACACCATAACTCAGTGCCACTGCAAAGCAGGATTCACTCTGGTGGAGGACGGGAGAACATGTCGAGGTGAGCAGATTCATCTTTTTCTTTTTTTCTTGTAACATTCTTCCTGAATCCTCTGCGGACGCCCTGCTCTTCCTAATAACAACACAGCGTGCACTGAGGCGTGTTACAGCACAACTGGGAATCTCCTTCACATGTTTTATGTGTTGGATGTTTCATGCCTCACAAGTGAGCACGGTCACCCTTCAACACTTAAAGGCTGACATTGACTTTATATTTTGTTACGCGTGCCTGCTCTCTTGACAGCCTGTCATTTGAGAGAGCCATCATCGGATGGTGTTGATATTATTTTTGAACAGTGTTATTATCAGTGTTCTCTCGGACAGATAGTCCTGTCCAGACATTGTGGTTAGACTGATTATAGTTTAGTTTCAGCCTGAGAATTCCACAGCAAGTAAAATAAGGGCCATAAACATTCCTGTCTGACAGACAGTTAAAATATCAGCATTTATTTTTAAAAGGGGTCATTTTTTTCCCTCCAGAATTGGTCTACTCTAGACTCTATATTGTCTTCTATGGTGAGACGCATCAAGTAATAATTGTTTGTCAAATACTGTACTTTAAAAATAATGTTGAGGTTCTATTTATTTGCTTGAGTTTCATTGTTTGCTTCTATAAACAGTACTTTTTACTCTCCTACATTTATCTGGCACACTGAATCATTTCAGCTTTTGTGAATTATGGGACCCTTTACATTATATAATTATTTATTTTATTTGTTTTTATTAAGATTTTACAAACATAACGTAATCCTTAATGATTATATATAAAGGTGATATTGAGGTATAGATCTAACAATATAAAAAGTAATTAAATTGGCTTTTTCCTTCACCAGGTATACAATTAAAATGCTGCTTATGTGTTCAAGCATTATTGATAATATTCCAATAACACGCTAAAATAACTCTCTGAAAAGGGACTATCCTCGCCAACAAGCAGCACTTTAATGCAGCACTTTTACTTTTAGTGAAACCTTTAAATGTAGGAAATGTACTTTAACAGGGCAATATTGTTACTTTTACATGAGTAAGTTTACATTATAAGTACCTCTTTAATTTCTGCCGAAAAGACCTCTTAGGTGTATGGAAAAATGTCAGGTTGGGGAAATGGTTCTTTCCTTGATGGCAGGAAAATAAGTGCAGAGCTGATATCTAAGCTCTCTGACTCCTTTCTGCACATCCTTGTTTCCTTTTTCTGAAGAGCAGGAAGTCAGAAAACATCTGTGTTATGGTTTGCTCATTACAGTCAGAAACAGCAAGCAAACATGGAGGCACATTAATGAGGTTTCAGATTCCAGCTTGTTTCAGAGTGACCACCTTTCATCTGCTGCTTGTTTCTTTCATCTCAGTGCAGCCACGGACTCTGTGTTTTTGTCAGATCAACACATGCATTTGTCTTTTATTAAATCAGTGTCCAGTGACAGAAATGTGTTTTCTATGTATGCAATAATTATTGTTTGCATGTGTGTAGATTTAGATGAGTGTGTGGAGGGGCAGTACCGCTGTCGGCAGAGATGCATCAACACATTTGGATCCTTTAAGTGCAGCTGTGATGACGGCTATCAATCAGCTGATGACCAGACCTCCTGCACGGGTATGTGCGTGTGGCTGTGTGTATTTATTCATTTATGTTCATGAACACAGTGCTTTCTACATCATTCTCCATCTTTCCAGATGTGGATGAGTGCATGCTGCCTGCAGCTGTAACTGGCTGTGTGTTTGGTTGTGTTAACACTCCCGGGAGCTTCCACTGCCAGTGTCCCTCTGGATACAGCCTGCAGACTGCCCACAGCCACTGCCAAGGTAACATGTAGAAAACTTTAATTTGAGTAAACAAGCATGATGGGTGTTCCTATTCTTCAAAACTTAAACATATCCACATGTTCATTTTACCTCTACCTTAGTACGAATTGTGCTATTGAACTAACTGTTTTGATAGTTCATTGTTATAAAACCATAACAATTAGATAGCTATACTGTAGATAGTAAAGGCCCTGTCACACTCTCCCGAAATTGACACCCGATGGACACACGATAAAGGAAATGTTCAAATTCGGCTGTGATCGTAGCAACATCGGGCCATTCGTGAGGGCATCTAAGCCATCGTATGACCGCCGGTGGAGTTTCTCAGGCTCCGGCAGCAACTTCGTGAGCGGCAACTTCGTAAGGCACTCGTGAGGGCATCTTGTCAAATCGTGTCATCTTCGTGTTATCATCGGTGCATTCGCCCTCACTCTGATCGGGGCGAATGCCCGATGGCACAGATGATAACAAGATGCCCTCACGATGGCCTTACGAAGGGCAAAATTGACACACGAATTCAACACGAAAATGAACCTTCGCAAGGTCCTTCGGCAATTTTTTGGCATGCCAAAGATTTTGCCTCCGCTCACGAAGTTGCTGCCGGAGCCTGAGAAACTCCGCCGGCGGTCATACGATGGCTTAGATGCCCTCACGAATGGCCCGATGTTGCTACGATCACAGCCGAATTTGAACATTTCCTTTATCGTGTGTCCATCGGGTTGTTTTAGTTTTATTGCACAACAAAATCATGTAAATATATTATGTAAATAACCCAATTTGTGTTCTGTGAAACTAAAAAGGATATAATATATTATTTTGAAGGACAGTTGACAGGAAATTGTTGTTGTTATGGAAACAACATTACGGAGAAAACGTAATATTTTCTACATATAAAGACGGATAAAGTAAAGAACAAAGTCTGAAGATATCAGTACAGTATCGTAGTACTGTAACATAATTATTTTTGGTACTTTCATTGCAGTTGTATGTCTTAAATGTAATGTAAATGTTGCCTTCGTGTGTGGTTCGGGGCCATCTTCGTGCGAAATTCACAATTCCATATTCGTGTGTCCATCGGGTGTCAATTTCGGGACAGTGTGACAGGGCCTTAACTCATATCTGAAACTATTGTTTTGTTTTTCAGGTAAATCAATTAATGTAAATAATTGCTCATGGGACACTGTCTTCTTGACTTTTAGTCTTATTTGATATTTCTCACAGCAAACTAAAATTTTAAATTCCAGAGAAACTTTATTCCAAATAGGTTTTACCTTCTTCATCCCAAAAAACACATTCTTCTAATGTTTTCTAATCCGTCTTTATAAAAACGTAATTGTATCTACTTGATGGATGATACAACAAAAGCAGCACCAAGAATTTCTGCCAAAAACAAATTGTTTTTCTATCAGTCCAACTTTTTCCCAGTGCCTTTCACTCCTGATATAACAGTAAAATAAAATACAAAAGGTGTAAACTTAAAGGTCCCATCATGTCATGGCCATATCTACTGATCATAATTCCATTGTTGACGTATACTAGAATAGATTTATATTGTGCAATTTTCCAAACTCACATTGGTTTCTCATACAGCATCTCTGTATAGTATGTGTATTCGTTCACTCTCTGTCCTAAACAGCTTGTTGGAGGGTGGGACAAGACCCCCTCCACTTTTTAAAAATGATTAGTTTAGAGTAGACCCCCCACTTTTACCATGTGGAAAGTCCGTGAATCGGTCTATCCACTCGTCGCACTTTGTAGAGCGCTGGATCAGTGCTTCACTATCAAATCTATTCCACTTGCTTATTGAGAGAATGCCCAAATCAATGAAACTCCGTACCATGTTTTCACTGCTACTTTGTACCAAGGCAGATTCTCACATAGCGCGTGCATGTTCAAGGAGTGTTGTTATAGTTGGACCGCTCGATCTGTTGTATGAAGCGATGCAGGTAGCGGAGGTAAAGCACACACACACCAAATGTTCAGGACATTGTTAATACAGCGAAAATCAAAGCTGACGATCTCTTGGTTTGATATGTGTTCCCCCCCAGACAACATGGACATAAGAACATTTTTTTCAAAGAAGAGGAAAGTAAGTCATCAGCTGGTAGCAGTTAATCAGTTAACAGTGATGGCGGCGGTGGCGGCAAAAGCGTCTCACTTCTGGAGAGGAGTTTCGTCTTTATGTCATGATAGAGAGATACAAATACTGAATAGTTTAGATGAGAAAAGGCATTGAAATGCCAGGTTACTAGTATTTATCATGTAAACAGGGAACATGAATAACCCGATCTCTCTGTGCTCATGTAAACACCATGATGTCCATGTAGAGATGCAGTCAGTGTGTTTTACTGGAACCTCAGTTCGATAAGAGATTATTTTCTGAGTTCTTTAATTTAGGTACTCTCTCTCAAAATGGTAATGTGCATTATGTTTTAATTATACTTCTTATCATTCAGAAGCTGTTTGTGTGTGTTTATGTTTTACTGAGTGCTTATAGGTAATTTCCATCCCAGACTTGTTATGATTTAATGTGAAAGAGTATACTGCTCAATAAATAATGATCACTTCACCACCTCTCTTGACATCTAGGCGCTTGAGAGTAAATCAGAGGCAGAACACAGGGACAGTGGAGAGAGGTTCATTGCTGAGGTGAGTGATGAAAAGGAAATGACAGTTTAGAGTAAATTGTGATGTGGACTCTCATCCCAGAATGTTAAGGAAATCAGTGGGGATATTGAACAGGAAACATTTCAGTCAAGGGGCATCGACCAATATAGACAGAAGAGCAACATTTAACCTGTTAAACCCCTGTTGTTGTTTTTCACGACACTGTGTCTCAGGGGATCTTAATATTTAAGAACCTATTAATGTGTTATACCAGATTAACGGAAATAATCTCAGCTAACTGACGATACAAACCATTTTTACCAAAACAAAACACAAGTCTCCCTCAGCGAAAAATGCTAACGGACATTGGCACAGAACTCAAGATAAAAGTACCCTTATTACTTATCGTAGCTGCACATACAAGATATCCGTTTAAAGCTGAGGTTCCACAGATTATTTAGGTATATAGTATCATCACTGAGTGATCCGGACTCGCGACAGGGGAAGCAAATACAGACATCACAACACGTACCTTTACGGAGCTTCTAGGGAGATCGTCTCACCGTAGCTGTCAATCTGATAAAAAGACGTGTTCAATGGCGTTAAAACAAGAAAAAACGTAGCTGAATCGGTTAATCCATAGGTTTTTAACGTCTCTGTATAAAAAAATGATGAGAGATGTCACATGTCAAAATCCAGCAAGGGGGGCCAGAGATATGGAAAATCCACCCAAATGGCCCCAGAAGAGGGTTTTTTTTGCTAAATCTGTCTAAAAAGGTCAAATATCACTTGTTTTTGCATCAATCTTGATACGGGGTACTTATCATATGTTGTACTTTGGATTCCTAAAGCTTTTAGTCTACTAACCCATCATCCAAGGTTAGTTTTCACTATAAGTACAAAATATATTTTGGACGGACACTATAATTTACAGTTTTTTACCATGTTCAATCTGAATTTTCTTTAAAATAAAAAACATCTATATTGAATCTGACTTTTCTACATCCAACTCACAGGTTTATCATTACTTTGAGAAAAAAGATCATTAATTTAACCCTTTTAGAAGGGAAGATATGGTCATTTGTTCTGGGAATGTCATTTTCGAGCCTGAAACCTGAAAAACAGGCTCTGGGTTTAACAGGATGATACCATTCCTAGGTGAACTTAACATCTGTATGGAGTCAGATCAGTCTCAATATTAATAAATGCTCACAGAAGTAACAAATATATTTTGCGATTTATATATAAATGACTCTCCACAACAATATCTCTCAATGCACTCACACATATTTATTGTTGTATATAAATGTACAAAAAATGGGCATTTAAACTGCTTTTTATTAATTCAAAGATGGCTCTGAATTAATAATCAAATATATTTCCTTTCTTTACTACTGGATGAAATTACAAAATGCACCCATCATTTTCCTCATGCTAGTATAGCCACATAAAAATATCAAACCCCCCGTTAAAAATGTCCCCCACACATACAGGATGCTTCCTACGCCCATGGTGTGTGTGTGTACTGTGTGTACTGTGTGTACTGTGTGTACTGTGTCCACACAAGGGGACGGGTAATAACCGGAAAAACATGACATGGGACCTTTAAGCTTGGTTTCCTTTTTCTTTTCTTATCCAGATATTGATGAGTGTGCTGTTAATCAGGGGCTCGGGCCGTGCACGAAGCAGTGTCACAATACCCAAGGATCATACCGATGTTCCTGCTTGTACGGGCACATCTTAGCCGGAGACGGACACAGCTGCATCCCTGAGTGTCCATCTGGATACAGGAAGCACCCGACAACATCTGATAACCAAACTACAAAATCTCTTAGGGAGGAGTGTGTAGGTAGGAAAACATAAAAGCTGAAGTTATACCATGTATGTCCATTTATTTCACCAAATAAATCATTAATGAATTTCTCTGTGTCCACACAGATGTGAATGAGTGCCAGGAGGAAATGTGTGAGTGGCAGTGCATCAACCTGCCAGGCTCTCACCGCTGCATCTGCCCCCGAGGATACACACTGCACCAAGATGGGCGGCGCTGCAAAGGTCAGTGCGTTAATGCATACTCATAATGACTGACTTTGTTATAATGTGGTTTATGTGTAGATATATTCACTGAAATCGTGCTGTGTGAAAATCTTAATTTCTCTCCCTAACTTCCAGACATTAATGAGTGCAGTCGGAAAAATGGAGGCTGTTCTCACCTGTGTGTGAACCAGAAAGGTGTCTATAAATGTGCCTGCCCAGCCACCCACCGCCTCTCCCCCTACAGCTGGAAGAAATGTGTACCAAGGACGACAGCAAACAGTGCAGGCTGAGCTGGAGGCTATACTGTTTCTTGTCCATCTTTATGTCTTCCAATGTGAAGACACACATAAATAAGTATCACTACTATTTTTACTGAGTGTACATCATCCTCTAACTGGGTTTTATGGTCTTCACAGCACAAAAACCAAGCGAATGGTTAAATAATAAACAATAACATGAGTTGTTTTCTCTATTTATTTATTTATTTTAACTGTATTTTCAGATTAATTCATAAAATACATAATTTAATTATTTGATCAATTTTAATGTTTTATTTGTATTGTTTTGTATTGTTTATATATTTGGGGAATTAATACAAATATATTAACCATAATCACTGTTTTTTGTCTTCTACATAAGATGTAAAATACTTAAGTTATTGACTAATTAAGCCCTGGCCCCAAAGTTGCTGATGCTGTGCCTTTGAACTTTACAATCTATCACTGAAGAAGTTAACAGATTTGCCAATGGAAATTCAAAGTGAAAAATGACACCTTACTAATTTCTCACACTAGCGCGTTCTACATAATCCTTAAAGGAAAGTCGGTACCACTTTACAATAAGACTACCCTTATAAAGGATTCATATAGGGTTTATAATTAGGTTGTAAACACTTTATAAGGGTAGTCTTATTGTAAAGTGGTACCGGAAAGTCAAACGTTTCCTCCACATGTCATCCAGCAGCGGGTTTTATCTTCCAAAGTATTTTAATGATCATACAGATACCTTTCTAGGGCCGACAGTGATTGACGTTTGGTCACAGCGGGATTTACTAAAAAATATTATATTATTTTTAGAATTCACATTGTCATTGCAGAAAATGTATTTTCACACGCCACAGTAAATAGAAAAATGAACCACCATTGTTAGTCAAATTATTTTATTATTGCATGAACATAAACATATTGTAATAATGGAAATGAGTAGACAGTGCATTGTTAAAATAATAAAATGGGTAAAAAGGAGATCTGTTAACATAGTAAAATATAATGTTATATATATTTTTTTTAATAATATTCTATTTATATTTGTTATTGTTTTAAATTAATTGTAATATTTCAGCACTAGGTCAGCATCCACATAGGTCATACTCAACTGTTTGCTGCCGTTTCTTTTCAAATCAAAGCACTGGGACAAAAGTTGTTTGCAACTTTTTGTCTTCCCTCTGCTTTTCACACTTACTGAGACCTTATTCAACATACTCCGGACCTCTCTTGTTCCTTACCAAAATCTGGCTTTACTTTCATGTCGCTCTTTATGTACAAATCATATTATAAACATTGTATACATAAAGAACACTTATATGTTCCTCTGCTAAGGCAGACTTTTACCCTACATATTTATAATAAATGTACTTTAACTGTACATAAATGAGCACACCATGAATATGTCGAGGTACATGCTAAATGTTTACTTGCAATGTAGTGACAAAACCCTGGTGTGTCATTCATATGCAAACAGACGGATTAGTCTTCATTCATTGTACAAAACAAACAACACATCCAAAAAGACAAAAAACATTGCCGCCATTCAAGGAAAACTATTATTCTCGTTCCCGTACGGCTTAATGTTGACAAAATACCACACCATGTTAGTTTTATTATCATCAACACTAAAGTATAAAGAGCCTGCATGCTATCAGAGGTAAGACTAATGTTAAGTCATATGCACAAATTATTAATTTGTGTGGGAAGAAGTAAATCAAGGTTAATAAATGTTCCATGATTGATATATTATTTTAGTATTTGATGGGATATTGAGGATTATCAACAGCAGAAGCACAATACATTATAAGACTTCTAAATACTTTAAACAATAAAGTACCAGGGATGAAAAATAGAAATGATTGCTATAAAGAAAAAATGTTATAAACATCCAGGCTCAGTATAATTATAACAGATAATTACAGGACAGATAACTGTTCATATAATAATATACTCACACACAACACCAACAGCATATACATGTGCTTATAATTTTGCAATTAAATGTACATAAAATGCATGATTGAAAGTCCAGCAAACACGCACTCAAGCTGCATATTTAATAAATAAATAAATTCAGAGACCAGTTGCTAAAAAAGGAAAAATATACTCCTATGTAGTGGTTTGAAATCAGCTGCCAAGGCGAGTGAATTGAAGAGTAAATACTCACAAGCACCACAGGAAATGTAAAAGCTGATAACGAGAAGCTTTGCTGCCTCGGGCCAGAGGATTCTCTACGATGAAGCTTGTCTCTCCAGGTGTTCAGTCTGTTCACTGCATCAGGCAGCTGGAGCCTGGCAGGAAGTCCTGGAGATAAGTGATGGTCGCCTTGGACAGGTAGGTCATGGTGCCGAAGCTGCCACTGGGGGCGCTGTCGTAGAAAAAGTTGCAGATTCCGGTAGCTGGGTCTTTCTCAAGGAAATAATCACTGGCACTGTGGGACTTCTGGGGATGCAGTGGTAGAAAACAGTAAAGCCACAAAACATACAAAATTATGACTGCAACTAAGAAATCAGAAATTGTGAAACATATCTATTCAAGTTCCTCAAAAGTGTTGTCTTTAAATGTCTTTCCAGTCAAAAAGCCAAATATATTCAGTTTAATATGATATGAAACTCAAGAAATCTCCATATGAAAACAACATATTTTAACCTTTTATGCACAAAATGTAAGAAAAAATTATAATAACCTGGTCATTGAGGAAGAGGTCATTGGCCAGATGCAGGATGCGGTCCACGTGAATAATGCCACCGATGCTGTTCACGTCCACGTCGGCCACCAGGCCCAGAACCATCATGGTCTCCACCAGCAGCTGCCGGTACTCTGGCTGAGGGACGTGGTTCAGGACAGACTCCACCTGCACCGCAAACTTGATCTCTCCCTCTGTCATCTGCACAGGAAAAAAAAACGTTAAACACAGAAACACACACGGAGAGTCCTAAAACAGCTATTGTCTGTGAGATGCTACCTCTCTTGTGGTCGAGGAGGGCAAGACATATCCATCGATGGACAGGCCGTGGCACTTCTGCAGGATCTTCCACACCTTCTGGTAGAAACCCGACGGTACTCTGTTGATGGCTCCATCCAACCTGCGCCTCCTCAGCCACTGGCCCTGCCTCTCCTCCCAGTGCAGCTGCCCGTCACCCGGGCCGGCGCCCACCGGGGACAGGATACCACTGGGGGTAGAGGGGCTGCTGCAGCGCTGCCGTGAGAGAACAGGAGGATACTGTTTAAACATCTTTAATGGACTTCTCGCTTCACAAATGTTTAACCCTATACCTGCAATTATTCATGCATATTGATATCATGCTTTATCAAACTTGGTAAAACAGGCTGGTGCTGGTGCTATTGGGCTTTATAGTGTAAATAACAATTACTCTCCACTTACAAAAGCAACTATATATTGAATGTAATGTTCTAAGGTTGCGTATGCCTCCATGAATGATTGTCCAAGACATATCAGGGTTGCAATTCCTGCTTTAGGTTCAAAGGTGTCTTTTTCAAAATAATAAAAAGCTAGAATAACAGCAGCCTTATCCCTAAATGTTTCTTTTTTTTTAATCGTCAACCGGAGATTTAACAAAATATGAATAAAAAATGCTTTTCAGATTAGTTTGCTCAGTGTGTCTATATATTATAACTACGGCAACCCTAGGAAGGACAAACATGTCTATATGTTTATGCAGTATTTGTAAGCAGATGAGGTGGAATGGTTTACCGTGGAGCGAGGAGAAGTGACATTGCTACTCAAGGAATGACCGCCGCTGAAGATCTACACATGGATATGGATGAGATGAGAGAGAACAGTTTGAGATGATTGACATGGTTCTCATACTGCACAGAGATGTTTCATCTGTAGAGTGAAATTCAATTAATCGGAAACAATGACAGACCACAAGAAAGCCCATTCCACAAACAAATGATGCCACTAAATGCTGAGACTCTATCAAGTAATGATAGACGAGTGTGGGCTTCCAAAGAGAAGCTTATAGAAGGTCTGGATTGGATGAGGTAATGAGTTGTCTAAAAGCAAAATGTTATACTGTTATAACATTAGCAGAGATATGTTAGTGTACTGTGTTAAGCATGTTTTCCTTCTGATATGTGATGAGGTGTGAGTCGTTCCAGATATGGAGGGCGTATGAGCAGGGTTAAACGGCGGTTTGTTTTCTTAAGACTGACGTTAGAAACATGCTAAATATTATCAAACCCAACGCACACTGATAGGCCGAGAGTCATCCAGCTGCAACCAAAGTAAGAACACTGTTAAACTATTCTGAGATAGATTGATAGATAGGATAGATAGATTATTATTGTTAAGGATTACTATGCAATGATCATTGTTGTGCTTCCCACCTGTTTTATCTCCCTCTTCAGTTTGTGTATTCCTGTGCGTTCAGTCTTGGTGGCTCCAGTGTGACCAAGTTCATGGATGGAGATGGCAGGACTAGTGGCTGTTGACTGGATTGGGCGCACTGTTAAAAACAGATAACAAACAAACAAAAAAATGTATTACTTCTTCTATAGCCTATTTCTAGACCTCTAGAAGAATTGGCCAGTAAAAGCCCTCACATATACTGTGAAAGAAGCAGAAAAACTCACCGCTTTTCTCCACCCCAAACTCTTTGCCACTGAGGATGTGATGCAGCAGGCTCTTCATGCCGAAAGGACTCAGGCTCATTAAACTCTCAGACGCCTCTTCCCCTAAAAAGATGATACACATTTTAAATGTTTCACTGTGCAGGTTAGTTTATGTATGTGAAAATATTTGTTCCTGTGTTTTCCTACCGGAGCAGTGCAGGCTGCGAGCCAGCTCCGTGGCCATCACCTGCATGATGAGTCCGATCCTGAGCCGGAGCATGTCCCCAAACAGAGCGGGCTGCGACCGCACGTACATGGCTAGATAGACCATGATTTCCTATATGACAAACACACAGCTGTAAGGGAAGTGTTTGAATAATTAATGAGGCAGTCCAGAGGGTTTAAGAGTTACCTGTGTGAGAACAGCTATACTGATGTCCTGACCACTGGCTTCATATATGAGATCGTTTAACTCCTCAGGAGGAAGAGGACTGAAAGGGAATAGAGAAGAGAAAGATTTGGTTTGTTTGGTATGTTTATTAGCAAAGCCTTAATGTGAGTCACTCCAGTTCCTGTGAATAATGACTTACACTGTGATGACTCTTTCCCTGGGCTCAGGGGGAAGACCTACAGTCAGCTGCTTGTGATGAGAAATCAGATCCGTGCAGGCCTGAGGAATAGACAGATTTTATCATGGCTAAATGTTTTTAAATATCTCATAATCGATTGGTTTTGCACCTTTTTGTTATAGCCAAGTCAATCAGCAGGTATTCAAAGTGTTGTTCAAAGACACTTCCTAAAATAAGTTACAGGCACATTTTTTTTATGTAGAAAATAAAACTACCTACTAGGCAATAAACCTGATTCAAAATGTTATGATGCAATCTTTCTCATGGCCAGCAGATGGTGTTAAGAGCCTTCCAAGAACATGGTTTGATAATGATACCATGAATTGTACTTACATTAGTGAATTCATATTTGGGACAGCTCGGGGGAGATTACAGTATATAAGACTAGTTTAGATAAGAGTGATGTGTGTAAGTTAAATGTTGCATCTAAGGTGTACTAGAGGAGGAGAATACTTTAGCAGAAGAAAAAAGGGAAAACATTGCTCCTACTGTGTTTAATTCAATTAGTTATACACTACTTGTTTTGCTACATGTCGGGATGTACTGTAGAGTATGTCAATTCAAAAGAGTTGAACTATGTAGGGTTATATAGTGCCAATATTTTGAAAATAGTCTCAAGCATTATGCTGAGCAACCCAGTTGTCTGTTGTAATAGAAAATGACTCCTCACTGACCTCAGCGAGGACCTCCACTCTCTTGCGTAGGATCCCAGAGATGTATCTGATGAGCCCCCACTCTCTGGAGGACCCAGCCTGTTCATACAGCTCCTCCAGCAGGGACCGCACGCTGACCCCGCCCTGCCCCTGACCTGACAACTCCACCAGCCAATCAGCTCCTCTGGGCATTGGAAAAAACACAGTGCGGGTCATTGAAAAAAAAGTTTGAGTATGATAATAAACGTGTGTGTCTGCATATACGTCTCTATGTCAGTACTTCATTATATAAAGGATGTAGAGTATGTCGGCCTGGTCCTGCAGCGTCGGACACTCTTTGAGCTGCCGCACCAGCGCTGCAAAGTCTGTGTTCCCCTGCGAGTCTCTGGGCAGGTGCAGGTCAGCAGCACTGTGGGGCTGGAGAGGGAGGTCGGTGTAAGACTAAATACACTTCATAGCAATACCGACGTCACAAGAGAAGAAGTGTCTACCTTGTGCTGCTTTGTCTGTGGGCCATGCTGAGGTTGAGCAGGAACATTAAGTAGGTTGAGAGCTTTGCGGCGTTTGGTCTTAATAGGAGTCACAGGCAGGTACATGGAAGACTCTGAAATACACAACATTTGATAAAGTGAAAAGGATCATTTTTGCTATGTTAACAATGTTTTTATTTGTTACTTGGTTGAATGTTTAATTTTGTATTGCACCTTTATTTACCCCACAGAAATATTTGTTCAGTACCCATTGAGGCCCCTGACAACGCACAACTCAATGGGATATTACTCTGTTGTTTTCAGCATTAGATTAGATTTAGAGTTGGATGGAGGTAAGTAGGTTTTACATTTGAAGAAAAAATCCAATTTTGCCTCTGCAACATCATGTCTTGGTGCTTCATTAAAGTATGGGTTACCAAGGCTTCAAATTACAAAAAGCTTTTTTCTTTCTCTTCTTTTTTTTGGAGAAAAAACTTAAATACTGTAGATAACTGTTTCAACTGGATTTGTGTTTCCCATTACCAAAAATCAGCCATAGCCCCAAGCCACATTTGTATTCTGCAGTGCCTTACTATAACGGCCCGTCCACACAGCGGCGTGCGTTGAAGCTTGCCGGCGGGCGTGTCTGAAACTCGACCAACAACCAATCACATGAATCTCCCGCCCCTGACACTCAAGCAGTTGTTTGATTGGCTAGAGCTTGTACTGGCATATGTTTCGATTGGCTGACGCTTCTGCCGAGGCTTCAAAAGTTGAACATTGCTCAATTTTTGCAGAGAGCCACGCCAGCAAAGCTCCGCGTCGCTTCCCACAATGCAGTTCGGCGAAAAGTGACGTCACCCCATTCAAAGTGAATGGTGAAGCTTTCAATGCACGCCGCTGTGTGGACGGGCCGTAAGCTTTACATCAGCCTTGATAAGGCCTGGACCATGGACAGCAGCATTACAGAAAAATTTCCAAAAGATGAAACAGACTTTTCCCGACAAGTCTCTTTTGCTTTTTCCTAACCTAGTTAAATAACCCAGAAGTATCTAAGAGGCTGAGATAAGAGATATTTAAATTCTCAAGATGCCAATAATTCCATATGGCAGACCAAGTTATCATAACTACTTAGCCGACTGTAAGTGCAGTCATATTTTCTTTGCATAACAGATGTCTTCTCCTTTTCAATTCTCCCTCACGTCCTCATGATGTTTTCTCAGCACCAGTGGTGTAGTGGGCGTTGGACGCGGTCGTATGCCGTACCCCCACTTATTTGGAGCATGATCTTTTTTGTAATAGTAAATATAAAATCATTGCCAGTCTTATCAGTTGCAAGTGTGTATTTGTTGTAATAATGACAAAAACATAATACATTTCACAGTAATTATAATAAAAACGATTTCCTTAAATAATTATGATTAGTCATCACTCTCGTGACCCCGCGGCGAGCTGGGGGTGTGTCAGTGACACACCCACGGCCAGCATACCGCCCGCCGATTTTGCGGCAGCTCTTTCCCTCAAGAACGCTAACGAAAAAGCTATATAATGGCAGGCAAACGTTTTTTACTTGACTTATTTTCTAAAAAGAATATAATTCACAAGAAGAAAGAGGCTAGCAGCACCGAAGCTACAAGTGAAGCTGCTACTAGTACTACAGTACATCATCAGAAGAGCCGCCTAAAGACGTGGATAATGCTAGCTAACGTGCACGTTAGCTGCGCTAGCAAGGTTCCCCTGGCTAGCTCAAGCTCACCTTTCCCAGAGGTATGGACTAGGGATCGACCGATATGGCTTTTTCAAGGCCGATACCGATTATTAGTAATCAAGGAGACCGATAACCGATATTTGGAACCGATATACATTTGCAGTAAAATCAGAAAATCTTGGTGTCAAAATGTAGAATAACACAAACTCCAACACAACTTCTTTGAAATGCATTTAAGCATAGCCTATATTATGTTTAATGAACTTTTAAAACATCTTACAACTGGTTTCCTCTCTGTGCCCTTTTCTTTAGTGCAGCCATCTGCAATGAGTTAGAGAGACAAGCAGTGGGGCAGCAGGCTGACATGCTTAACTAACAATAATGCTTAATTTATTATATCAAACCAATGCCTGTCTGTCTAGCATAAAATCCCAATAAACTGCTAGCAACTGCAAAACACTATGCTAGCTAATGTTTTGCAAACTATTAAAAGTGAGGCTATTGCAGTAGACCTAACGTTAGACTAGTAGCCTCACTTCTAATATTTTGCTAAACATTTGCTAAATACATGTTGGCTAGCTAATGAGCTTCACATATCAACCTGAAAAACTGCGAGGCTTCACTCGCAGCCCCCCCTCCGCACCACAGTTCCGCTGCAAGACGCTGCACGCTGACTGACTTCCCCCGTCCCTGTGTAACTGGGAAGCTGATAGAATTAGATCAATAGATCGTGCTGTTTTTGCAACTTCAGCATAGGGGATTGGGATGTTTATTGAACTTCGGCTTTCAACTGATTTACCTTCGAAACACATGTATGGCTCTGCCGCTCAGCGCTGCTGCTTGCCTCTGTCTGTGTCTGCGTTCTTCGCACCTGCCTGTAATCTGAGAAGGTCCCGCCTCTATGGCTGGCTCCCGCGAGATGGGTCTGTCTGCAGACCGCAGCAAGGAGGCGTTTCCTATAGGGGCGTTTCCTAACTTTTTTTATCCAGCTGCTTTTATAAATCCTCGCAGAAGAAGCCATTGTTCTAGTGATGGGAATTCCGGCTCTTCTTGCTGAGCCGGATCATTTGGCTCACCAAGAAGAGCCGGCTCTTTCGGCTCCCAAAGGGCTCTTCAGTTTACCACATATTATACCTTTTAATTAAATAAAATGTAGCGCTGTTTTGACTAATGATTTATATGTGTACACATATCACTTAAATTATTCAAGACATCCTTTGTACTAAAGTATTCAAAAGTAAAAATTACATGTTTAATATAAATTATTTGCTGTGGCCAATTGTTTTCATTGCATTTACAGACCCGTGTAACTCTCTGTTACCACCCAATTAATGCATTGACTTGCTTGTAGAACCACGCTACACAAAACAGATGGCAACACCTATAAAAACTATTTAAAAAAAGGGGCTACTGTATCAACCTATATAAAGTATATAAATATAGTTTTTCTCCCTGCAGGAGAGGGGAGCGTGCTTTGAGTTCAACTGCTAGGCTGCAGCGGGGAGAAGAGGGGGACAAAAAGTAGGAAGAGAAGTAATCAGAAACCCTCCTTTTTACGCAGCGGTCCAGACATAGGGCATTAGGGCAGGGATATCTAGATACTTTCCAAGGTTTGACATAATGAATTGTGCTACTTTTAAAGCAAGCAACGATGTTTTCAAATCTGTAATCAAAAAGCTCCTCAAAAACACTATAGAAGCAGTTCCTGCCGTTGTTACGTTAGTTCAAACAGTAACAACGGACTACTTTTCTTAGCGGATGCATGTCAATTTAAATCAATACAGAAAACTATTTTTTAAATCAATAAAATCTTTTTCTAAATCCATAAAAGCATTTCAATTATTATTGGGAGTCATGTCGTTACTTTGTTGAGAATGTGGCCATGTGTAATAAGCGGGATAATGTCCACATTGCACATTGCATAATGTGCCTTCATGCCAATCTAGATCCCTCCGCAAAAACAAAACAAAAAACGTCTCGTTCGCGGGCGAGAGCCGGCTCCCGTCGTTCACTATAGGAAACGCCCCTATAGGAAACACCCCTATAGGAAACGCCTCCTTGCTGCGGTCTGCAGACAGACTCTATTGGCTCCCGCCGGGAAAATCTTCAGTGTTGATTGACACTTCAGTAATAGCCTATCAGATAGCGCTGTGGGCGGGACATTGCTCGTGTACAGAGAGTGGTGACTGCAGACAGAGAAACGGCCGCATCAGAGCCAAAGAGTTATCGGCAATTTTATAAAAAAAAGGCCGATACCGATAATCGGTCAAATGATGAATATCGGCCCCGATAATCGGTCGACCCCTAGTATGGACGGAGGAGATGTGGCGGGGCGGAGGAAACAAGAGGCATACCCGTGGATAGACTGCAAAGCTGGGAAACTGGGCTGCAAAGTTTGTTCATCCATTTCGGATTTATCAGTCTTCAAAACGCAAGGTGTGTGTGTGTGTGTGTGTGTGTGTGTGTGTGTACGTGCGCGCGCGCAAGCAACACGTTCTCACTCCCGTCACATATTGACGGACGGTCAGGGCCCCTCCCCGTCGCTATATTACGTACAGGGTACCCCTTGCCCGTCAGGCTTCTACGGGCAGGGCGTCCCATAGACCTTCATAGACCACGTGATCAACAACGATGGCCGACCTTCGTGTTATTCTCGGTGGAAAATGCCTAATTTTAAGGTTCATTTGGCCATTAAAATGCGTTTTGATGTCATTTTATGCGAGTAATGAGTTTTTATTACTGATTATTTGTGCAGTACATGTACATGATGTTTAGTTTGCTAGTTATGACGAAGATTACATCATGAATGTGTACACATTCATGGTTGCTAAGGTGGTTCCTATGGACGCTGCAACAGCTCCCAGACCACGTGATCAACAACAATGGCCAACTTTCGTGTTATTCTCGGTGGAAAATGCCTATTTTAAGGTTCATTTGGCCATTAAAATGCGTTTTGATGTCATTTTATGCGAGTAATGAGTTTTTATTACTGATTATTTGTGCAGTACATGTACATGATGTTTAGTTTGCTAGTTATGACGAAGATTACATCATGAATGTGTACACATTCATGGTTGCTAAGGTGGTTCCTATGGACGCTGCAACAGCTCCCAGACCACGTGATCAACAACAATGGCCAACTTTCGTGTTATTCTCGGTGGAAAATGCCTATTTTAAGGTTCATTTGGCCATTAAAATGCGTTTTGATGTCATTTTATGCGAGTAATGAGTTTTTATTTCTGATTATTTGTGCAGTACATGTACATGATGTTTAGTTTGCTAGTTATGACGAAGATTACTTCATGAATGCTAACGTTTTTTAGGTGGAAATGTGTTTTTTCACAGCAGAGTCACCCTCTGTACTTGGACTTATTGGGAGAATCTAAAGGCAAGAACATCCCAAATATTCATTTAGGTCTTTATTTTAGACCTTTAGTGTTGCCGTCTGTGAGGAAAATACATGGGGCTCAGAGCCCCCTTTCCACCGAGAATAACACGAAGGTCGGCCATTGTTGTTAATCACGTGGTCTGGGAGCTGTTGCAGAGTCCATAGCAACCACCGTAGCAACCATGAATGTGTACACATTCATGAAGTAATCTTCGTCATAAATAGCAAACTAAACATCATGTACATGTACTGCACAAATAATCAGAAATAAAAACTCATTACTCGCATAAAATGACATCAAAACGCATTTTAATGGCCAAATGAACCTTAAAATAGGCATTTTCCACCGAGAATAACACGAAGGTCGGCCATCGTTGTTGATCACGTGGTCTATGAAGGTCTATGGGACGCCCTGCCCGTAGAAGCCTGACGGTCAAGGGGTCCGCTGTCCGCAATGAAGGTTTATGGGACGCCCTGCCCGTAGAAGCCTGACGGGAAAGGGGTACCCTGTACGTAATATAGCGACGGGGAGGGGCCCTGACCGTCCGTCAATATGTGACGGTGTGTGTGTGTGTGTGTGTGTGTGTGTGTGTGTGTGTGTGTGTGTGTGTGTGTGTGTGTGTGTGTGTGTGTGTGTGTGTGTGTGTGTGTGTGTGTGTGTGTGTTCAGCTCCGCTCTGTGTGTGCGTGTGTGTGTGTGTGTGTGTGTGTGTGAAGCACACGCTGTCTGCTTATTTGCAATGTAGGCTAGGCCTAATCAGAATAATTTCCAGTCCAGATTCAATGTTTGCATTAGTAGGCTATATATATTTTTCGTTTTGTTTATTTAATAAGTTAATTTCAGGACAACTTTGGGAATTTTGTTTGTTTGTTATGAGTTTTAAATAGATTTTGAAAGTGGAGATAGAGAGAGAGAGAAAAGCAGCGCTGTCTGCTTAGTTGCAATACTGTAGCTTATGCAATTTAGGCCTATACATTGTTTATGTAACGTATGTGCCAGTGTGTCCATGGTTTTGAGTCTGTGTGTGTGTTGAGCACAGCGCAGTCTGCTTTTTGCAGTACAGTAACTAAAGTAGGACTAAGCATACCGGTAGTTTCTGTGGACCTGTCTGCCCGAGTGCACTGCGCGCGTGCGCACTTGTGTGGCATTGTTTGGGATGACCCAATTTAAAATAGCGTCCCCCCAGTAAAAAGATCCCCACTACACCACTGCTCAGCACTGTTAAGGAAATACGGTTAGGAAAAGCCTTGATGATGTTTTTGAATAGAGTGCAGCCTTCCAATGAATAGTTAGACTGGAATAACTCACTTGGCATGTTCAGGCCCTGGACCTGGGCCATGAAGGACAGGATGTCCCTGGTGGTGTGTTCAGCACTGAATACGTGGTGCTGCCCCCTCTGGATGGGAGGAAGATGACTCTTGGTGGTGGTGCTGTGGAGCAGCTGGGTGAGGTACTGGTCAAACTGGTCTTTTGAGCCCTCTGGAGTTAAAAAGCAGACAAACCATTACTAACAGTTTAATCATATGTCATTCAAAGTATCACACAGTTAATCAGCAGCTACCCAAGGGAACATAGTTGTTGTATTCCTCTCCATATTCCTCCTCATCGTCATCATCATCATCCTCTAGTAAGCTGTCATCGTTCTCCTCATCCAGGAAGCTGAGGCGAGTGTGGAAGGACGTGGTCTGGATACTGGAGAGGTCTGACATCTGCACCCTGTAGTAACATCAGCAGAAAATACCCACACATTAACATTTAACACACTAATATTATGATGTCCTGTGGTACAGATGAAAACAGACCTTGCTCCAGCGAAATAGCCATCTTTCAGTTTCCTGAGGGTTGATACGATACACGGGTCAATCGCGTCTGCATCTTCAACTGGAAAAAAGAGCAGTGAAATAATTTGACAAAATAGCAGTATGGAAATTGACAGTAGGAATATTTTGGATCCCAAGCTTGGAAGCAACATATACAATTTGTGCGGATTATTAATTGTTAAAATGTATTATATGCAATCCTGTTTTGGATTACATTCCTGCAAGCTGCTGCAATATAAAATGCTATTCAAAATGAAATTTGTGAAGGTTTCACACGTCTTCCTGAAAACTATATCTGTCAAACTGATTTGCTTTAGGGTAAAGAGCCTTATTACCCAGCATGCTGCGGGTGATTGGGAAAGTGAGTGTGGGCCGTCCTGTCATCCTCCAGCAAGAGGAGAGATAGGCCAGCTCGGTGCGTAACATCTCCACGATCATCTGGTTGTCCAGTGCCAGGTAGAAATGGTGCTGATCCAGAAACTGGAACATAGAGAAGAGAGGATCGATATTATTAATTAATCAAAATGACTACCACCTTGTTGTTTTGAATATCAATATCACAACTCAAGTTTTACCTGGGGGGCGAAAATATAAGAGCGATTTCTGATCTCGTAGAATTTGGATGTTCCCAGAACACCAATGTGTCTGTAGGGCCTCCCGCTCAAATTCAGTTTCTTACAGCTTCCTGTGGCAATGACACAAGATGTTACTTTTATTATTCTTAATGTTAGGGATTAATTTTGTCTTTACTTCTAGATATTTAACCTTTCTGCCTGTTGATGTTTATCACCAACCCTGAGTCTGTTATCTCCTGTAAGGAATGTGCTAATGCAGTCATATGCACTCATTCTCAGTTTTATGACCGGTCAACTCTCGGTCACAGAGCCTAAGAGTCAGGCAAGTGATTGAGTATCTCCAGAATGTTGGGGATATCTCCAGTGTTCCCAGGTGTTTACGCACCATCCCCCAATATGTGGATTAACTCTCTGTAAACTAGTTAAAAGGTCTATGAGAGAGAGATAGGCTGGTCAGATTTGACATGGCAACCCACCCGTGCAGTCAGAACCTCTGGCTGTGGGACTTGTGATGTGAATTTCTCTGGCCGATACTTGTAATAAACATCAGTGTTTCACATCAAAGCTCCAACTCTCCTCGTGTCTCTCTGAGTCCTGACTCTCCATTGCTGCAGAAGTTTCCCTTACACTTAACACAATCACACTAAAGGAAAAAGTGATAGTGCTCGTTTACCAAGTTTGACATAGACATGGCTCAGGATGCGAGCAGGCATGACCCTGATGGGCAGAACCTCAGCCATTGTCTGCACAGTGATCCCATGATCTCTCAGCAGCTCCTGGATCTCCTCAGTCTCTGCTAGTACACACACTGACACACACATGGAAGAAGAAATATATTATGTCCTGCTTGCTTTGATCAAATCTGTATACAAACCAGTGGCGAACCGTCAGGGCCTTCAAGGTATTCAGAGAATACCCTGGAACACTCCGATAAAACAAACAAAAAATCTATTTAATTATATAAATAAAATGTATGTAAAATGAATAAATGAGAATCGTATCTGTGTTGTTGATCTGTAATATTACAGTGTTACGTTGATTTGTTTGTCCTTCTCGGACCATGCACTACGCATTTCAGTGGTTTTGTGTTAGAAAAGAAAGCAACCAATCAGATTTTGTTCTGGGTCTCTGGGTAGAATATCCTTCAACCAAGGTATTCTACATCCTTGATCGAATGCCCTGGCCGTTGCACTGAATGAGAGCGTACGTTTGGACTGACAGTTTGATCAACCAATCATATATTGATTTGTAGCCAATGGGCGTATTCTTTCAGAGTTCCCCTCGGTTCCAGGGTATTCAAGAAGGCCCGGTAGTTAACTGGCTCGAGGCAGAGGATCTAGATGAATGCCACGAAGCCATTCATTTGCCGTTTTATTGTTTTTAACGTTGAAATGGCAAGTGCAACAGGTGAAGATGATGTTGTTGCGGAATTGTTGCGAGTACCCTTTTCAAGGCGACAATTCAGTGAAAAGACGGACATCATAACCGCGGGGGGGGGCGGCGGAGGGTGTGTCTACAGAAGGTCCAGTTGTGATAGACACGGTTCGCACCTGATACAAACTAATGCAATTTGTTGATAGTTTTGAAGTTGTGTGTGAGTATTCCCCCATAGTTTGCCTAACAAGTGATAAGGTTGTACGAAAACTTCATCTTCATGTTTAATCACATAAACACATTTGATTCAATGATTTCTAATTCTTTCATTCTTACTGTTAGTAGATTTTTGGGGATTTAATTCATTTTTTATTCAACTTCTGGACAGATATTTCCTCAAACTAGTGATAGATCACAAACCTTGTACCACAACATCGGGCTTGAAGTTCGTGGAGAATCTCCGGTTGAGAGGATCTATTTCTCCTGGTGCTAAAAAGCCCTTCACACAGAAAGAAAAAGAGAGAAAGAGAAATGGATGGTGAGCTATTACTGAGGGTAAGAATGGCAGTGGTATTATTGAGGACATCTGGTAGAAATTCATTTTCTTCACGTTTATAATATATAGAAACTGCTAGATTCCTGATTAGTGACATTGTCTATTGCAATGATAATCGCAGTAATAACAGATGGCTGCAGAGTGTTGCAGGTTGTGGTGTTTAAGGTTCCTGTTAGTACCTCGGCCAGGAGACAGCTCAGGATGTAGAGCGACTGTCCCCACATGTGCGGCAGCTGCCCCATGGCTAATCTGTCCACTGAGTGAGGATTGCTGTACTCCTCCTCCACCTGTTGGTAGGTAAAACGTGTTCTCATTTTCATGTGGTTGATAACATACTCACAATGACCATGCTAGTCTAAAGTTTTTAGAGTTTAACATTTCCACTCATTAAGTTCAGCTGAAGCTGAATGTTGTTAACCTTAGTCATAACAAGTATTATAAATTGAGATTTCGCTAGCTAGTCAGCATGTCTAAAAAACTAAATTCTATTCTGAGTAATACAAAGCATTAACTTACAACATTTTGTATATCATTTTATTTAGCACACCCTTTTTCGTCATTTTATATAAAATTTAGTTTAGTATTAAAGGACTTCACATTGTCAAAGTAGATACAACTGAATATTATTTATCCATGAAAAGATAAGCATTAGTCCTGTCATGTTCATGAAACACTTCAATATCATATTGTAGGTTTTGTCAGAGTATGCGACTAGAATCTGTTATATGTGTCCTATGGGAATGGGATACCTTGTCAAGTGGTACAGCATAAAGTTCAGGCAGCAGTTTGATGCCGTTCTTCCCTCTGATCAAAATGCCCTCCAGTGCCTCACGGTACTCCTGAACCTGTGCAAAGCCCAGTCATTTGTTCAATATCACCACTTCAGCACAAGTCGTTCAAAGTGACTTAATGACTGTGTGAATACTATCAAAACTGGCCCAGTGTGTTTGGTTTTATCACCTGTACTTGATCTCCAGAAAAGATACCGTCCAGGATGAGATAGGTCCAGAAGACGGGCCACTCACACTCGATATTCTCAAACAGCTTGAGCTCTGCAGGATCGTAGTGCAGCCGAGATGGGTCCTAGAGAGGAAACAGCAAAGGTCTACAGTACAACCTGCCAGCTAAAACTATACAATACACATGATCTTACAGGAAAAAATCATACTAAGCCACCGATGGAATCCACTCAAAGGGTCTCTTATTCCATTCAAAGGTGCGTTTATCTATAATTTAAAGGAATATCTTACCTCTTTAGGACATCGATATCCATCCCTGATGAAGCGACAGCAGCCATAGCGACCCTGAAACAACCCAAAAGAGTGTAAGTGTTAGCTTGATTATTAACTTTCAAGAACAAGGAAAAAGAGTATAAGATCAAATACTGTATTGTGTACTGTACCTGCAGTTTGCTTATGATTTCCGACTTAGTGATGGCCACGAGTTCAGCATCCTCAACAGCAAACGCAGGGAAGGAAATGACGGACAGAAGCCCAGCGTCTATCTCCTTTGAAGTTGAAGCTCTTGGCAGCATGGAGCAAAGGATGGACTGTAGAAAAACACACAGAGATGCTCAGAAAACGAAGAGAGACATGTTGGTGTGGCTGAAGGTAAAGAAAAAAGTTACCTGACAATGTTCCACTTCATCAGGCAAAACATGGATGACTGACTTTGGACCTCCATGAGCACCAAAAAGATCCAGCTCATCTATGGCCTCCAGGGCTGCCTGCACACAAACACATCTTAAACAAAACGTCCATCTGTTGGTCTTTATGTATGGTATGTCATAACCATAGTAACATGTACCTTAGCAATCCCTACAGAGCTGCCATTGAGCTCTGGGATGCCCTGGTTGGTCTTGTCACCTCGCTCCCACATCCCATAGTCCTACAGGAGAAGTAAATAATATTGACATAATTTCTTCCCAAATGATCCAGTCTCTAAATTATACCCATATGTCAGATCTTAGTTTTCAGTATTCCACAGATTCTTCTTCCTTGATAAAGCCTGATGCCTAAATCACCCAGAATTCAACTTGATTACAGTGTTTATACTAGGAGATGAATGCAGAGATGATGAACAGGTTAAGGTAAGCTCACTTCTTTTTAACTCCAAACCAGCAGACTTATAGTTTTTACTGACAATGACTCAAATGACATTTGAGGCTAATGTAAGCTGGACAAAACATAAGCATCTACTTTGTGTTTTCTACAAACCAAATCTTTGAAATTGTTACTCACCGCCACTTTGTATGCAGCCTCTATGTAGAAGACCATGTTTTGGATAAAAGCCACTTCATCCAAGTTTGAGATAATGCGAAGACCTGCAAGATATGACAAAATCAGCGACCAACTCATGCTTTGGTACTTTAATTGTCCCCACAGAAGGGAAGCTGACCAAGCATGGTGAATTTTTGTTTTTATACAAAGACAACTTTTTCAATACCTATACCAAAAATGAGAGACAGAAATACCACTTGTAGTTTTTACTGACCTGAGGCTGTCATCTGGGCCAGCATCAGCAGGTAAATGGAGGTGGCGTCTACCTGGAGATGGCCCCACTGGTCGTCCCCAACAACCGTGGCACAGGTGGGAGTATCATATTTGGCATGCAAGCAATCTTTTGTACTCTGGGTGTATTTGAACTTCTCCACCTTGGCCACCTGAACATGCAAATATGCATGCACAAAAGACACGTACACATATTTAGTACATGTGTTTTTGGGGTGTTAAGCCATTAGAGAGCAGAAAATAATTCAGAAGAGATGGTGGATGACATGCAACACAAATATCCCCAAAGTAAAGATTTCTATATACAAGTATATTGTTGAAACATGAAATCACAGTTTTATAAATCGTAAGGATTGTGTTTGTATGCGAATCTCACATATGCTCCAAAATATAGTTATTGATCTTATGCAGCAGAAAATGTTGATATGGATGATATGGAAAATAATTATATGTGTTAACTTCACAGTGATTCCTTCTCCAGTGAGTCATTTTCCTTTAGGCCAACTGATGACAATATATCAGCAGCAGAGGATGATTATTTCATGGCTTCCCAAACACTGCAACATTTTAACACTCTGATGTGAACTTGGCATCTTCATCTTATTTCCAGCAATGGAAGAAGATAACAGTAACACCGTTACTACAGACAGGCTTTTACTATCACTTTCACTTTAACATATAGATCACCAACATATTGTTAATTATTGGAAATGTGTTTTTCTGACTAACTGCCCATGTTTCCTGAGTTTGACGAGCCTGTGCAGAGTGAGCAGACTGTGTCAGAAACCTGGAGATTCTGTTTACATAAAACACTGAATACCACAGTGCCCCTGATAACAGTGTGGTTTCAAATAACCAAAACACAGGCATATTAGATGTTCTACCACGAGGATGTGTGTAAACACAAGTGAACGTATGAACAACTAATGTGAGCAGAGGGCTGTCTTACCTGTCTCATCATGCACTGCAGAAGGCCCTGCATCAGCTTCACCACACTCTGTCAACAACAACAACAACAACAACATTAGTTCAATAATCAAACCAAAACAACACTACAATTATTTTTAGTAGAGCTGACAATAACAAATCACTTTTCTGACTGCAATCACTTTGTTGGACAGTGTAGTTTACCACTTATTTTTCCTAGCTAAGTGATCACATCATCATTTAAACTGAACTTAAAACATGCAACAATAGGTGATTAATATATTAATTTAATAAAAAAACTGCAATTTATCATTTTCATTACTGAGGAATCACTTGTGACTTGAGTTATTTTATAATGCTCAAAGTGATGTTTATAATTTGATTACTAACTCTGACTAACAGCCAAAAATAAGATAATATGATACATACAGTATACATGCAAAGTTGTAACCAGCAAATCTTTTAATGGATTGAATAACTTTAATCTGTGTTATAAAAATGAAATATCTTGTTTGAATTTGTGTTATTTACAACTGTAGTATATATTTGTGTAAATTACTCAAATAAGAAAGTGCTTACACCAAATGCTTGCATTACCAATCCCACACACACCTGCTCCAGTTCGTAGGCCTTGGCCTTGTCTTCGTCTCTGTCTGCATTCTTGCGGTAGGCCATGCCCAGCCCCCACACAGCCAAGACGCTGTAAACATTATCCCTCACCCAGGCATCCTTCTTCTGGGCACTGGCTGGCAGAAGTCCTGTCACTGGGTTCTGAAACAAACATACACTCAAAATTCTTATCAAAGAAGATACATGTTTTCCTACTTGAGCTTCTGCTTTCATAACAAGGATGGACAGTATACATTCTTTCATCACAAGAATGTACAGTAACAGTATACATTACTTGTTCAGGTTTAAGAATCCTCTCAAATCAGACCAACAGCGTGACTATACACCCTGGCATAGTCACATTGAATAAGGAAAGTTGGCACTGTGTCCATGGGTCACACTTTAAACTTAGACAGCTGTTGACTTTTGAAGTCCTAATAGATAAAGGTGCATAGTTCCCTGGTCCTCAGCCTTTTTCCATGGGCTGAACTTTGCTCACACCTTGTATATTTCTATGCAGCTCAATCTGGTTGAACCTGAAGCTATAAAGGCAAAAAAATACTTAAACAAAACTAGAAACAGTGTCCGTGAATGAAAATGTTATGGTGATAAGTAAGTGCAATGCACATTAAAAAAAAGTTTAAACTTATTCCCAATTTATGTTGCTTTATAAGTCAACTCTACTCCATTTTGGAGCCAAATATTAAACTTGTTACTCTAAACATATACTCTGTATCTGACAGCTTTAGTGACACGTTAGTTTTCACATACTGGATATGTGTACTGCACAGTACCAGCATAGTCTGCAAGGTAAATGCCAGGAGCACAGAGTTCATCCATATTGTAACAATGTATTTGTTTCCTCTTTATAATATACTATTATTCCTAACATTAAATAAACAAATAAACGATTATGTATCGTTATAGAGTATGCTACCCATTCATGTGTGAGGTAGTTAGAATGAGCCCTCCTTTTACAATGTAGATACGAATTATGCTAATGGTAATCAATACTTATATAATCCATTTATATAATGTACATCATTCTGAAATACGAAATGCTGCTTAATAAGTAGGCCTACCATTGCAACGTTAAGCGTTTGTAATGCAACTACATACATTAACGTTATGTCAATGCAAGCCTTTTAACACTGTGCTAATCCTAATGCTAATCCTGCCATGCATGACTGGATTTACCTGGTGGCACAGGATAGTCTCTTGGACCAGCCTGGCATAGCCGTCCAGTCTCACCCCGGAGTTACTGCGGCTCCTCATCCTGACAGATCACTGCGCACAAAACACCACAAGTTATGTTTGACCAAGTATACAGCACTTAACGTTGGTTATCATATTAAGGATAAATGCAACGACTACAAATAGATTAATCCCTGACGTAGTGTACCTGTCAATGGTGCATCCTCCGGTCCTGCAGTGGTGGTCCGTGGTGTGACCGCTCTGCAGAGCTGCTGCTCGGCTAAAGCTGGCTAGCTGAGTAGCATCAAACTAGGCTTGTTTGAGACAAGCGAGACCTGCGCAGTTGCGATCAACGTCTTGCTAGTGCGTTGCATGATGGTTAGTCATTTTGTCCGACTTGGGGCCCTTCTCACTTCTCTTATTTTTCATTTCCTCGCTCCTCGGTCTCGGTCTCACCGGAAGTTGATTTGTCTGCGCCATCTTGAGTAGCGTCCCAATCATAGACATATAAAGATCTCTTTATATGTCTATGGTCCCAAAGGCCTTATTTTTGCCCGAGGACCGAGGAGCGAGGAGCTATAAACGAGGAACCACCAGACCATCCTTCGATACAATCCTCAGACACTCGCCCCGCCCCCTTACTGTGTATCGCTCACTGATTGGACGAGGCAGTGCATGCACTGATCTGATGCTTCTGGACATGAGAGCAGTTTCCCAGCGGAGTGAAGAAAATACATGAACCTCACGGGAGTCACTCCTCAGTTTATACCGTGTTTTGTTTCAATTAATGTATCATTTAGTTACACATATGTGATATATCTGAACAACAAAGTGGTCAAAAATCATTTTATTCATGATCGCTTTTTTCGTTTTACATTTTCATTTATTGTCATTTCCATTCAGTCAGTCATTAAGTGCTATTTAAAATGTTAATTTGCTACATATCCAAACAAACAAGTGTGCAATCCAATGAATGTTAATCTAACTGGGTTTTGATAGATAACATATATGTTTTTCTTCTCTCAATTATTTTATTTTTATTGTGCACTCTAATCAATAATAATCCAACTAATGTTCGTTTATACATTTTAAGAATGGCGTTTATCTTTTTTGAGAATGAGTTCTTATTTAATTTTATTTATTTGGGTCTACAACAGATGATACAAATGTTTGTGTCAGTAAATGTGTACTAACAGAGTGTGTGTGTGGAAATAACGGGGATAGAGCTGCTGTTAGACGATCAGCTGTGCAGCGTCATATGATGTTTGCAACCTGATCTCACCAGAATGCGTGACTCCACCACGACTCCTTAACACCGCATTGCGTAGTCACTGGACTCACGAACTTTGTTACATTTACGTGTCGGCACCACGCAAACAACCCCAATGTAAAGTGAATGAGGCTCTTTTGTCGTGGTGCACACACGCATTTCTACAACGTCCTGCAGTGAGCTTTTATTCTATAAAACGTTTTTAAATCTACTTTATAGCTTGTAGTAACTCAAGGGAGGCTTCTTTTATTTTATTTGTATTCATAATCATTTTTATTTTTCGTCAGAATGTATTATGGTGCATTAGTTACGAATTGTTGTTCTCAAAAAACAGTGCATTGTATGTAATACAACTGTGATTTTTATTAGATTAGTTAGTTTTTAAGGAAGGCCAGAGCTTCAGCTGTGTCAAATAGATTGTTCCCTTTAGTTAACGTTTTTTAAAAGAACATTATATTCCGATTTGATCATGTCCACTTTATTGTATTACGGAGAGCAATGTGAGCATCCATTCCCATTGGATAACAGAGGATTTTACCCCGGAAGTAAGTATTCTCCTTACTGTCGATTGATTTTACAGTGCTATCTGCACTACTCATCAACTCAAAAATACCAGATTATCCTTGTTGATTACACAACATTGATTGGTTTAAATTGTGTGCAATGCTTTTGTAATTTTCCTCTTTGATTCGGAGAAACAAATATTTGTTCAGTTTAGGATGGCCGAAGACACTACACTACCCAGAATCCTCAGCTATTGTTCCGCGTTGCCTCAAGCTCTGTGATTGGTTGACCTCTAACTGCATTCCATATGAAAAAAAAACGTTTCGTAAAAGATAAATCATACTTTATTCAGCAGTGCTTGCTTTACTCTTTGAAAGTCATCACATGAATGCATTGTACATATTACACATCTGTCGTAGTTCTTTATTTATCTACAGAGATCTGGCCTCAAAATGGACCGGAAACTATTCTTTTACCGTTCTGTTTTAATTTCACAATAAAATTAGTAGTAATAATTTGTTTTGATATTATTGTTTTTTATTAACTACTAGACCGCTGGGTCATGTTAAGACCATATTTTCTGTGTTGCTGTGGGGTTTTTCCATCGCTTTTGTGTTACAAATATCAAAACAATAACAGAATATATCCGTCGTAAACTAAACCAGAAACAGCAGTATATTTTATTTTGTCAACACTGTAAACTTGACAGCTTTTTAACCTATGTTTTTAACCCATACCTCCTACTGGTTAAAGCACGTTATTACACGTTTAGAGTAATATTGAAATCTTGAAAAGGGATGTCCAAAATAGCAATTATATACAGTTTTTAATTAACTATTTGTAGAGAATAACGAGTAATGTATATACTTTATAGGGATCTGCAGATAAATATTTAGTCTTCTCAAGCACCAACAATCATTACATTACATTGCATTTAGCTGACGCTTTTATCCAAAGCGACTTACAATAAGTGCGTTCGACCAACAAAATACAAGCTTGAAGAAAACAGAATCATATAAGTACATCAGGTTTCATAGAGCCAAAACATTTCAAGTGCTACTCAACTGGCTTTA